>NC_069503.1:327407587-327597587 GCF_027579735.1 Bombina bombina
AACCAGCGTTAGAGGCTCCTAACGCTGGTTTTAGGCTACCTCCGGTATTTGGAGTCACTCAAAATAGGGTCTAACGCTCACTTTTCAGCCGAGACTTTTCCATACCGCAGATCCCCTTACGTAAATTGCGTATCCTATCTTTTCAATGGGATTTTTATAACTCAGGTATTTAGAGTCGTGTCTGAAGTGAGCGTTAGAACTCTAATGACAAAACTCCAGCCGCAGGAAAAAAGTCAGTAGTTAAGAGCTTTCTGGGCTAACGCCGGTTTATAAAGCTCTTAACTACTGTACTCTAAAGTACACTAACACCCATAAACTACCTATGTACCCCTAAACCGAGGTCCCCCCACATCGCCGCCACTCGATTAAATTTTTTTAACCCCTAATCTGCCGACCGCCACCTACGTTATACTTATGTACCCCTAATCTGCTGCCCCTAACACCGCCGACCCCTATATTATATTTATTAACCCCTAACCTGCCCCCCACAACGTCGCAGCCAGCTACCTACAATAATTAACCCCTAATCTGCCGACCGCAAAGCGCCGCCACCTACGTTATACTTATGTACCCCTAATCTGCTGCCCCTAACACCGCCGACCCCTATATTATATTTATTAACCCCTAACCTGCCCCCCACAACGTCGCAGCCAGCTACCTACAATAATTAACCCCTAATCTGCCGACCGCAAAGCGCCGCCACCTACGTTATACTTATGTACCCCTAATCTGCTGCCCCTAACACCGCCGACCCCTATATTATATTTATTAACCCCTAATCTGCCCCCCTCAACGTCGCCTCCACCTGCCTACACTTATTAACCCCTAATCTGCCGAGCAGACCGCACCGCTATTATTATAAAGTTCTTAACCCCTAATCCGCCTCACTAACCCTATAATAAATAGTATTAACCCCTAATCTGCCCTCCCTAACATCGCCGACACCTAACTTCAAACATTAACCCCTAATCTGCCGACTGGAGCTCACCGCTATTCTAATAAATGTATTAACCCCTAAAGCTAAGTCTAACCCTAACACTAACACCCCCCTAAATTAAATATAATTTAAATCTAACGAAATAAATTAACTCTTATTAAATAAATTATTCCTATTTAAAGCTAAATACTTACCTGTAAAATAAATCCTAATATAGCTACAATATAAATTATAATTATATTATAGCTATTTTAGGATTAATATTTATTTTACAGGTAACTTTGTATTTATTTTAACCAGGTACAATAGCTATTAAATAGTTAAGAACTATTTAATAGCTAAAATAGTTAAAATAATTACAAAATTACCTGTAAAATAAATCCTAACCTAAGTTACAATTAAACCTAACACTACACTATCAATAAATTAATTAAATAAAATACCTACAATTACCTACAATTAACCTAACACTACACTATCAATAAATTAATTAAATACAATTCCTACAAATAAATACAATTAAATAAACTAGCTAAAGTACAAAAAATAAAAAAGAACTAAGTTACAAAAAATAAAAAAATATTTACAAACATAAGAAAAATATTACAATTTTAAACTAATTACACCTACTCTAAGACCCCTAATAAAATAACAAAGCCCCCCAAAATAAAAAAATGCCCTACCCTATTCTAAATTACTAAAGTTCAAAGCTCTTTTACCTCTTTGCGGGGCATGCCCTAAGAAGTTCAGCTCTTTTGCCTGTAAAAAAAAAAAACATACAATACCCAAGCCCCCCAACATTACAACCCACCACCCACATACCCCTAATCTAACCCAAACCCCCCTTAAATAAACCTAACACTAAGCCCCTGAAGATCTTCCTACCTTGTCTTCACCTCACCGGGTTCACCGATCTGTCCAGAAGAGCTCCTCCGATGTCCTGATCCAAGCCCAAGCGGGGGGCTGAAGAGGTCCATGATCCGGCTGAAGTCTTCATCCAAGCGGGGCAGAAGAGGTCTTCCATCCGATTGAAGTCTTCATCCAAGCGGGATCTTCTATGGTCATCCATCCGGAGCGGAGCGGCAGGATCCTGAAGACCTCCGACGCGGAACATCCATCCTGGCCGACGACTGAACGACGAATGACGGTTCCTTTAAATGATGTCATCCAAGATGGCGTCCCTCAAATTCCGATTGGCTGATAGGATTCTATCAGCCAATCGGAATTAAGGTAGGAATATTCTGATTGGCTGATGGAGTCAGCCAATCAGAATCAAGTTCAATCCGATTGGCTGATCCGATCAGCCAATCAGATTGAGCTTGCATTCTATTGGCTGATCGGAACAGCCAATAGAATGCGAGCTCAATCCGATTGGCTGATTGGTAGGTTAATTGTAGGTAATTGTAGGTAGTTTATTTAATTAATTTATTGATAGTGTAGTGTTAGGTTAAATTGGAACTTAGGTTAGGATTTATTTTACAGGTAATTTTGTAATTATTTTAACTATTTTAGCTATTAAATAGTTCTTAACTATTTAATAGCTATTGTACCTGGTTAAAATAAATACAAAGTTACCTGTAAAATAAATATTAATCCTAAAATAGCTATAATATAATTATAATCTATATTGTAGCTATATTAGGATTTATTTTACAGGTAAGTATTTAGCTTTAAATAGGAATAATTTATTTAATAAGAGTTAATTAATTTCGTTAGATTTAAATTATATTTAACTTAGGGGGGTGTTAGTGTTAGGGTTAGCTTTAGGGGTTAATACATTTATTAGAATAGCGGTGAGCTCCAGTCGGCAGATTAGGGGTTAATGTTTGAAGTTAGGTGTCGGCGATGTTAGGGAGGGCAGATTAGGGGTTAATACTATTTATTATAGGGTTAGTGAGGCGGATTAGGGGTTAATAACTTTATAATAATAGCGGTGCGGTCCGGTCGGCAGATTAGGGGTTAATAAGTGTAGGCAGGCGGAGGCGACGTTGTGGGGGGCAGATTAGGGGTTAATAAATATAATATTGGGGTCGGCGATGTTAGGGCAGCAGATTAGGGGTACATAGGGATAATGTAAGTAGCGTCGGTTTACGGAGCGGCAGATTAGGGGTTAATAATAATATGCAGGGGTCAGCGATAGCGGGGGCGGCAGAATAGGGGTTAATAAGTGTAAGGTTAGGGGTGTTTAGACTCGGGGTACATGTTAGAGTGTTAGGTGCAGACGTAGGAAGTGTTTCCGCATAGCAAACAATGGGGCTGCGTTAGGAGCTGAATGCGGCTTTTTTGCAGGTGTTAGGTTTTTTTTCAGCTCAAACAGCTCCATTGTTTCCTATGGGGGAATCATGCACGAGCACGTTTTTGAGGCTGGCCGCTTGCGTAAGCAACTCTGGTATCGAGAGTTGAAGCTGCGTTAAATATGCTCTACGCTCCTTTTTTGGAGCCTAACGCAGCCTTTATGTGGACTCTCAATACCAGAGTTATTTTTATGGTGCGGCCAGAAAAAAGCCAGCGTTAGCTACGCGGGTCATTACCGACAAAACTCCAAATCTAGGCCTTAGTAAATTAATTTAATGATAGTGTAGTGTAATTGTAACTTAGGTTAGGGTTTATTTTACAGGTAAATTTGTACTTATTTTAACTAGGAAGTTATTAAATAGTTAATAACTATTTAATAACTATTGTACCTAGCTAAAATAAATACTAAGTTGCCTGTAAAATAAAAATAAATCCTAAAATAGCTACAATTTAATTATTAGTTATATTGTAGCTAGCTTAGGGTTTATTTTATAGGTAAGTATTTAGTTTTAAATAGGAATTATTTATTTAATTGTAGTAATTTTATTTAGATGTATTTAAATTATTATTTAAGTTAGGTGGGGTTAGGGTTAGACTTAGATTTAGGGGTTAATAACTTTATTATAGTGGCGGCGACGTTGGCGGCGGCAGATTAGGGGTTAATAAGTGTAGTTAGGTGGCGGCGACATTGGGGGCGGCAGAGTAGGGGTTAATAAATATAATGTAGGGTTCGGCGAAGTTGGGGGCAGCAGATTAGGGGTTCATAGGGATAATGTAGGTGGCGGCGGTGTCCGGAGGGGCAGATTAGGGGTTAATAATATAATGTAGGTGTCTGCGATGTCGAGGGCGGCAGATTAGGGGTTAATAAGTGCAATATTAGGGGTGTTTAGACTCGGGGTTCATGTTAGGGTGTTAGGTGTAGACATACATTTTTTTTCCCCATAGGAATCAATGGGGCTGCGTTAGAAGCTGAACGCTGCTTTTTTGCAGGTGTTAGGTTTTTTTTCAGCCGGCTCTCCCCCATTGATTCCTATGGGGAAATCATGCACGAGCACGTTTTGCCAGCTCACCGCTACCGTAAGCAACGCTGGTATTGAGGTGAGATGTGGAGCTAAATTTTGCTCTACGCTCACTTTTTTGCGGATAATGCCGGGTTTAAAAAAAAACGTAATACCCGCGTTGTCTTAAGGGAGCGGTGAGAAAAAACTGCTCGTTAGCAACGCACCCCTGTTACCGCAAAACTCGTAATCTCTGTGTATGTGTCTATATGTGTATTCACTAGCTCTGTTCAAACCCTTATTTATATCTACTAACTAGGAGAACTAACCCTGTGGTTTACCTACCCCATACCATAACTCTTACTATTCTCATAACGAGTTATAATGCCGCAGTTTACCTTCATTTTTTCTTTAGAGAGGCGCGATTCTCTGATATATTTTGCTTAACATACTCAAATTTTCACCTCCTCCCCCCACATAATAAACCTCCTATATCAGGAGGGTTAAATATGTGGTTTATCTAGCCTATACCGCACCCTAACTACTCTCTTTATAAGTACATCTTGCAATATAACATAATATTCTCTTTATAATCCCTGCCTAGTTTAGCAGGATTGTCTAACATTTGTTACAAGTTTAATCTTAGCTTTTCCACTCAACGCAACATATCCACATATCTCACCATATCACTTAAATATAGGAAATAATTCCTCATCTGTAGTGGTTTGACCTTTTTTAGGGTCCATGAGTGACCCCCTGTGCTATTGGAGGAAGTTACATCTGTTAAAAAGAGGTTCTAACTTTAATATGTACTATCTCATGTATGCTGTTCTCAATTTCTTTTCTTTGTTAAGATATTTTCACAATGTAACAATCAGCAATATGTCACTCCTAATATTTGATGTACATGACTATATTATTGTACTTGTTGAAAAACCTCCATAAAAATATATTTTTTTTAAAAAAACAGGCAAAAAAAATGCATTAAAAAGTACAGTTACCCTCATAACAACACAATATAATAAAAATATATTTCTAAAAAATATTGCACAAAAAAGTTAAGGGCTCAAAGATATGAGATCTAAGGTGTAGAAAAAACAGGCAGACAAAAGGACTTTAACATTGAGATACATACATATACATCTCTAAAGATGTATTGCTAGGTTTGTATATATAAACGTCTATATATGTGTACATATGTATTTATGTATTTATATGTGTATAGATTTATTTATATTTACAGACATATATACAGATATAAACACATACAAGTAGAAAAAACATGAAAATCAAAAATCATATTTATGCAATATTCATATTTAATTGTTATACGGTCTATTTACTGTAAATATATATATATATATATATATATAATCATGTATAGAAATAGGTAAGTATAGCTATATATTGTACCAAAATACCCTCAGATATATATAGAAATATGTAGTTATGAATAAATAGAACATATTCTTGTATGTGCAGAACATTAGAATGTGAAATATTCATATTTTCATGCTAGGTTAGCGCACATGAGAATATGCAATCAGGTTTGCGCGCAAGTTGGGTGTTATGTTTCTTGTCCACTTTTTTGCTCCATTGACTTCTATCAGTAGTTTTGCTTTAGCCGCCATGTTTATTTTCAGTTTGGATATTTATATTTTGCTTCCATTAAGAAGATTTGTGAAAATCCTTTCTTTACTTTATTGAGAAGTTTTAGTTTACAAATGGTGGCTCTTGTAATGGTTTGTAATGACTTAGAAAAGGAAGCCAAAATCTTCTAGGATAATACCATACAGTGAATTCTTATGTATTGGAATGGAAGTCAAAGATGTTCTGACTGATCTAAAGTTATAAGAACACACAGAGGCAAGCCAATTGCTATAGAATGACTATAAAGATTTATCTCCCTACTCTATATAAGACATCAATCATTCTGAATAGACAGGAGGCCAAAGTGTCAAGAGTGTCAAGTACTTCAGCTCAGTCCAACTCATACTTCAAAACATCAGAAAGTGTGAGGTGAAACTGGACACATTCCATGTAGAATTAAATGTAAATTTTCCAAATCCCTTTGTGGAATCTCAGAAGTAAAAGGATAGTAAAGGTCATCATCATATAAGGTTCTGAAGACTTTTATGTATTTAAAGGGACATTCAGATCAAAATTGAAATGCACATAGATGAATTACACTTTTGGATAGAAAAACATATTTACAGTAAACATATATCCCCGTTTTAGTGTTAGCATTTTTCTCTGCATGTAAATGTGAAGCATTGCCAGAAGCGGCAAGATCGCACTATTACCCCCTCCCTCTCTCCCTCCTGCTGGCTTCCTAAAATAGCACGGTCTCACCGCTGACAAAGACTGCGTTATAAAAAAAAAGCATCCTCCATAGAAAGACCAGTAAAGTACAGGGTAGGTCGCTGGTTATTACGGGGTTAAACGGGAAGTCTACTTGAACATTGTTATTGTTTAAAAAGATAGATAATCCCTGTATTACCCATTCCCCAGTTTGCATAACCAACATTGTTATATTAATATATTTTTTACCTCTATGATTACCTGTATCTAAGCCTCTGTAGCCTGCCCATTAGCTGTTTTTTTTACAATCTTGTTGCCATTTTAGCCAATCAGTGGGAGTGAACTCAGTTATATCTTTATGGCACCAATGAACTAACACTGTCTGGCTGTTGTGCAAGATTTAAAAAGCTAATAAAAAGCACTGAGATAAGGGGCAGTGTGCAAGTGCCTAGAAATAGTTTAACAGAGGTTATAAAGTATATTAATAAAACAATGTTGGTTATGCAAAGATGGGAAATGTGTAATAAAGGCATTATCTATCTTTTAAAACTATTTTTTTTTTTTTTAAATCAAGTAGACTGTCGCTTTAAGCTCTATGAAAAACTGCTTTGTTTAAAATGCTGGTGAGCACAGCATATTTAAAGATACATAATACTCAAATGCTAAGTAACTTGAAAGGGAAGCAGCATAACTGTAAAAAGATGACAAGAAAATATCACCACAACATTCCTTCACCTTACCAGAGTAAGTGCTTTGTGATCCAGAGCTGCATGGTGGAAAACAGAAGATCACAATTTGTTATGAAATCTTGTGAGATTTCTGTGAAATCTCATCGGATCACAGTAATGCAAACATCCTTAAACTTAGGAGGGAAATAATGTCAGTGCATTGCACATCAGATGCACGCTCCATTGCATGTCCTGGGACTAGCATCCTGATTGGATGCTTACAGTACCTTTACAATAAGATGTGCCTACTGAGGAAATGTTGAGGTAAAATATTTTCCTTTTTTACAAATATGTTCAGGTGAAGAAAAAAATAATATTAAAATTACCATCTCAAAGTGTTTAATGTCCCTTTAAAGCCTGCAATTAGGGCAGATCATCCTTGAACTGGATGAATAGAGGCATCTTCTGGGTTATATCAGGAGAACTAGCTCAGTTGTACTGTTAGATTCAGGAAAGGAGATGCTGACAGACTAGCTCACAACACAAGCTGCAAGAAAAATCTCTCTAATGGGAGGAAAGTCTGAAGCTGCAATGTTGACAACCATGCCAAGTGGAAAGAAGACACCTGACATTGGCAACATTAAGGCTGAAATATCACAGTGCTCAAGAAGTGTATAACTAATGCTGCTTACTTCAAATGAGTAATAAGCATAGTGCATAATCTCTAAAGCATTAGATCATTTGTTTTGCATTATTGCTTAGAATATACATGTGTGTTTAACCCATCAAATAAGGTTAATCAAACCTTCAGATGTGCAATGCACTACTAGTCTGAAGCTGTACAAGGCCAGGTGTGTCTGAGTGTTCCTTGGGTGGGGCTAAGGGAAAATCTGCAAATAGGTACATATGAGTGCCTCAGAGGGACAGCAGGACAGAGCTCATGATCAGGGAATGTAACTCTCAAACAGTTGGGAGGTCTGGTATAGTTACAAGTCACTGTATTTAGCTGAGGAACAGCACCGGCTTTGGAGCAGTGTGGCAATTGTGATATTTTAAAAAGGGATCGGGGTTGTGCGATCAAGTTTGCATGTGAAATTTTAAAACACTGAAATCAGTGTTTGAAGGCAGTCTCGCCGATAGGCGTTTTACTTGACATATCTGTGGTTGGCCATGCTTTTCTGATACTGTCGATATTTTAAAAGCAGCATCGCCACCTAAATTGATGGTGCAATGTAAATGATCTCTTTACACAGAATTGTACGGCAATACAGGGAGTGCAGAATTATTAGGCAAGTTGTATTTTTGAGGATTAATTTTATTATTGAACAACAACCATGTTCTCAATGAACCCAAAAAACTCATTAATATCAAAGCTGAATAGTTTTGGAAGTAGTTTTTAGTTTGTTTTTAGTTATAGCTAGTTTAGGGGGATATCTGTGTGTGCAGGTGACTATTACTGTGCATAATTATTAGGCAACTTAACAAAAAACAAATATATACCCATTTCAATTATTTATTTTTACCAGTGGAACCAATATAACATCTCAACATTCACAAATATACATTTCTGACATTCAAAAACAAAACAAAAACAAATCAGTGACCAATATAGCCACCTTTCTTTGCAAGGACACTCAAAAGCCTGCCATCCATGGATTCTGTCAGTGTTTTGATCTGTTCACCATCAACATTGCGGGCAGCAGCAACCACAGCCTCCCAGACACTGTTCAGAGAGGTGTACTGTTTTCCCTCCTTGTAAATCTCACATTTGATGATGGACCACAGGTTCTCAATGGGGTTCAGATCAGGTGAACAAGGAGGCCATGTCATTAGATTTTCTTCTTTTATACCCTTTCTTGCCAGCCACGCTGTGGAGTACTTTGACGCGTGTGATGGAGCATTGTCCTGCATGAAAATCATGTTTTTCTTGAAGGATGCAGACTTCTTCCTGTACCACTGCTTGAAGAAGGTGTCTTCCAGAAACTGGCAGTAGGACTGGGAGTTGAGCTTGACTCCATCCTCAACCCGAAAAGGCCCCACAAGCTCATCTTTGATGATACCAGCCCAAACCAGTACTCCACCTCCACCTTGCTGGCGTCTGAGTCGGACTGGAGCACTCTGCCCTTTACCAATCCAGCCACGGGCCCATCCATCTGGCCCATCAAGACTCACTCTCATTTCATCAGTCCATAAAACCTTAGAAAAATCAGTCTTGAGATATTTCTTGGCCCAGTCTTGACGTTTCAGCTTGTGTGTCTTGTTCAGTGGTGGTCGTCTTTCAGCCTTTCTTACCTTGGCCATGTCTCTGAATATTGCACACCTTGTGCTTTTGGGCACTCCAGTGATGTTGCAGCTCTGAAATATGGCCAAACTGGTGGCAAGTGGCATCTTGGCAGCTGCACACTTGACTTTTCTCAGTTCATGGGCAATTATTTTGCCCCTTGCTTTTTCCACACGCTTCTTGCGACCCTGTTGACTATTTTGAATGAAACGCTTGATTGTTCGATGATCACGCTTCAGAAGCTTTGCAATTTTAAGAGTGCTGCATCCCTCTGCAAGATATCTCACTATTTTTGACTTTTCTGAGCCTGTCAAGTCCTTCTTTTGACCCATTTTGCCAAAGGAAAGGAAGTTGCCTAATAATTATGCACACCTGATATAGGGTGTTGATGTCATTAGACCACACCCCTTCTCATTACAGAGATGCACATCACCTAATATGCTTAATTGGTAGAAGGCTTTCGAGCCTATACAGCTTGGAGTAAGACAACATGCATAAAGAGGATGATGTGGTCAAAATACTCATTTGCCTAATAATTCTGCACTCCCTGTACAATCTACATGTGTCAACAGAAACCCAACCCCTTTTGTTACAATAGTGAAACTATGATACCAATAATACAACTATAGGAGTTGGGGATTGTGGGTATGTAATACATGTATATGCAATGTTTAATTTATATGTATTTGAGTGTATTATAATGCTATAAGTATTTTGCTTTTGGCATGTTTTTTTGTTTTTTTAGGAAGATTTTATTTTTGTAATATTAATATTTCATAGAAGACAGCAGCCATTAGTTTTAGTTTTATTTATTGCCGATATAAGTTCTGAACGTGTTATAATTATAATATTTAGACCGCACTGTGACAAATATGTTATTAATATAGAACACAGTTGTTACTGTGGAGTCACAATAATATAAGTATAATGCGTTCAGAACAGTGAGAACTTATATCAGCAATAAATAAAATAGAAAGTCATGGCTACTGTCTTCTATGAAATATTAATATCACAAACATAAAATCTTCTTCTTAAAAAAAAAAAAACACACCACAAACGAAATACACAATTTTAAGTCACGTCAATAATTAAAATACATATTATAGCATTGTAACATAAAATACATATCAATAAAACATTGCATATGTATGTATAATATTCTCACATCCCCACCACTCCTAAAGGTTTAAAGTAAGTTGTTGTTTTTTGTTGTTGTTCTTTATTAACAATAGAGATTGCAGGCAAAACAAATATATAAGCGTTCCGTGGAAGCTTCCTGGGTGTTCCATGGGATTAACCTGTATTTAATGGAGAAACATTGCTGTGTGTTTCTCATTTTCTAAGTGTTGTCTTCCATGTTATACAGTGGGGCAAACCTTTGTGCAAGTTCTCCCACTTACGAAGATGAAAGAGGCCTGTAATTTTCATCATAGATAAACCGCAACTATGAGAGAGAAAATGTGGAAATAAATCCAGACAATCGCATTGTCTGATTTGGAAAGAATTTATTTGCATATTATGGTGGAAAATAAGTATTTGGTCACCTACAAACAAGCAAGATTTCTGGCTCTCACAGACCTGTATCTTCTTCTTTAAGAGGCTTCTCTGTCCTCCACTCATTACCTGTATTAATGGCACCTGTTTGAACTTGTTATCAGTATAAAAGACACCTGTCCACAACCTCAAACAGTCACACTCCAAACTCCACTATGGTGAAGACCAAAGAGCTGTCAAAGGACACCAGAAACAAAATTGTAGACCTGCACCAGGCTGGGAAGACTGAATCTGCAATAGGCAAGCAGCTTGGTGTGAAGAAATCAACTGTGGGAGCAATAATTAGAAAATAGAAGACATTCAAGACCACTGATAATCTCCCTCAATCTGGGGCTCCACGCAAGATCTCACCCCATGGGGTAAAAATGATCACAAGAACAGTGAGCAAACATCCCAGAACCCCACGGGGGGACCTAGTGAATGACCTGCAGAGAGCTGGGACCAACTTAACAAAGGCTACCATCAGTAACACACTACACCGCCAGGGACTCAGATCCTGCAGTGCCAGATGTGTCCCCCTGCTTAAGCCAGTACATGTCCGGGCCTATCTGAAGTATGCTAGAGAGCATTTGGATGATCCAGAAGCGGATTGGGAGAATGTCATATGGTCAGATGAAACCAAAGTAGAACTGTTTGGTAGAAACACAACTCCTCGTGTTTGGAGGAGAGAGAATGCTGAGTTGCAACCAAAGAACACCATACCTACTGTGAAGCATGGGGATGGCAACATCATGCTTTGGAGCTGTTTCTCTGCAAAGGGAACAGGACGACTGATCCGTGTACATGAAAGAATGAATGGGGCCATGTATCGTGAGATTTTGAGTGCAAACCTCCTTCCATCAGCAAGAGCATTGAAGATGAAACGTGACTGGGTCTTTCAGCATGACAATGATCCCAAACACACAACCCGGGCAACTAAGAAGTGGCTTTGTAAGAACCATTTCAAGGTCCTGGAGTGGTCTAGCCAGTCTCCAGATCTCAACCCCATAGAAAACCTTTGGAGGGAGTTGAAAGTCTGTGTTGCCCAGCAACAGCCCCAAAACATCACTGCTCTAGAGGAGATATGCAGGCAGGAATGGGCCAACATACCAGCAACAGTGTGCGACAACCTTGTGAAGACTTACAGAAAACGTTTGACCTCTGTCATTGCCAACAAAGGATATATAACAAAGTATTGAGATAACCTTTTGATATTGACCAAATACTTATTTTCCACCATAATTTGCAAATAAATTCTTTCCAAATCAGACAATGTGATTGTCTGGATTTGTTTCCACATTTTATCTCTCATAGTTGAGGTATACCTATGATGAAAATTACAGGCCTCTCTCATCTTCTTAAGTGGGAGAACTTGCACAATTGGTGGCTGACTAAATACTTTTTAGCCCCACTGTATACAACTTTCAGCCATTTTAGTTTTGACTGCTTTCAGTGGCAAGATTTTCCATTGTGAGAAATCTAGTGAATGTAGAGTGAAACTTAATTTACATATGTATTGTTGGGAGTGTTACTACACAGAAACCATTTTATGTTTTAGTGAACATACAGTCTATGTTGTGTAAACATAATTTAAATATAGCCCCCGTGCGCCGATATCGGAGATAAGTGACCATGTTATCGGGCTTTTGCTGAAACTGCAAATTCTATTATTTCCTATGTGAGACACATTGCATTTCATCCGAACAGAGAGGGTCAGAGAACTTTCTTTGAATATATCGCTGGACCCACGAATTGCAAGACTGGCAAGGTCTAAAAGGCAATTTTTGTGTGGGTCTGATGATGCTGTCATCATCAGGGCCAATGTGTTTAACCCTTTTGCAGCTGTTTAATAGTTCAATGAAAAAATTTACCAATTCAAACATTTTCTTATTGCAGCTTTATGCCCCTTTAAGTATTATATTTTGTTACGTACTGGCTGTTTGGGGGTTAAATCAATACACTGTGTTGGCAACAAGCTTTATGGGTTTAAATAATTTCTGTGTGTGGAATAATATCTATATAGGGTTAAATCACCAAACTGTGTGGGATACTGGATATCTGTGGGGCTTAACTGCCATAATAATGCAATACTAAATGCTGTAAATTATAGCATTTTATTATTGCATGGATACATACTGGTAACTAAGCATTTTAACCCACACAAAGGGATTAAACACAGTTAATCTGTACACCAGGATCTCTCATGAGCAAGTTATATACAGCAAAACCTCAGATGAAAGGATGTGACTATATTTCTTATTTTCTATGTATATGATTAATTTCTGTCAAAAATAGGATATTATGATACAGTGCATCTTGCTAAAGCATTGCACATTTAAACTATGCATTTTCACTCAGGTTAATCAAATTTGTAAAAACAGGTCACCAGCCTGTGTGTGAAAATTTCACTATGACATTTCATGAAAAAATTGGTCACACCTAGTGACCTAGTCAGGGGTCAAGTCCTACAAAAAAAAGTGTGGGAACTCACCAAGACTTCCACCCCCTCTCACAATTATTATTATTTAAAAAAAAAAAAAAAAAAATATATATATATATATATATATATATATATATATATATATATATATACATACATACATACACACACACTGTATTTATATGTATATAATCTATACACTGGCTAATGAAAGCAAATCCAATGAACGGTTGAATGGTTGCCTTTGGGCCTGAGGATCCTCCTTTGTCACAGAGTCTCACCCACTTAAGGTGCATTAGCCCTATTTCTGCTGAGGGGAGCTAAATAACCCCAGAGCAAGCCAAGCAGAAATGTAAGCACCATGTGTTACACACATTGGGCTAGATTACGAGTTTTGGGTTATCATTGAAAAAGCAGTGTTATTGGTTATAACTCTGCTTTTTCACTACCGCTGCTATTATGAGTCTTTCAGGTTTAGGTGTCCCGTACACTTTTTTGGCCATAACGCAAATCAACTTACGCAAATTGCGTAAAGTCTTTTTTCAATGGGACTTTCATAGCGCCGATATTACAAGCTTTTGCTAGGAGGTCAAAAAGTGAGCGGTACAGCCTATACCGTCAAGATTCGTAACGCCATCTAAAGACAGTAGTAACATAAAACTCATAACTAAAGTGCTAAAAAGTACACAAACACCCATAAACTACCTATTAACCCCTAAACCGAGGCCCCCCGCTTCGCAAACACTCAAATAAAAATATTAGCCCCTAATCTGCCGCTCCGGACATCGCCGCTACTATAATAAACATATTAACCCCTAAACCACCGTACTCCTGAATCGCAAACACTAGTTAAATATTATTAACCCCTAATCTGCCACCCCTAATGTCGCCGCCACTATACTAAATTTATTAACCCCTAAACCTAAGTCTAACCCTAACACCCACTAATTTAAATATAATTAAAATAAATCTAAAGAAAACCTACTATTAACTAAATAATTCCTATTTAAAACTAAATACTTACCTGTAGAATAAACCCTAAACTAGCTACAATATAACTAATAGTTACATTGTATCTATCTTAGGGTTTATTTTTATTTCAAGGCAAGTTTGTATTTATTTTAACTAGGTAGAATAGTTACTAAATAGTTATTAACTATTTACTAACTACCTAGCTAAAATAAATACAAATTTACCTGTAAAAAAAAAAACCTCACCAGAGTTACAATAAAACCTAACCTTACACTACAATTAAATAAATTACCTAAATTACAAAGAAATCCGCTCTTTTATCTGTAAAAAAAAATACAAACAACCTCCCAACAGTAAAACCCACCCCTCAACCAACCAACCCCCCAAATAAAAACCTAACTAAAAAAACCTAAGCTCCCCATTGCCCTGAAAAGGGCATTTGGAAGGGCATTGCCCTTAAAAGGGCATTTAGCTCTTTTTCAATTGCCCAACCCCTAACCTAAAAATAAAACCCACCTAATAAACCCTTAAAAAAAACTAACACTAAACCCCTGTTCCAATCAGCCAATAGAATGCAAGCTTAATCCTATTGGCTGATTGCATCAGTCAATAGGATTTTTTCACCTTTAATTCCGATTAACTGATAGAATTCTATCAGCCAATCGGAATTCAAGGGACAGCATCTTGGATGACGTCACTTAAAGGAACCTTCATTCGTCAGTGGTCGGAAGAAGAGGATGTTCCACGCCGGATATCTTGTAGATGGAGCCGCTCCGTGCCGGATGGATGAAGATAGAAGATGCCGTCTGGATGAAGACTTCTGCCAGCTTGGATGAAGACTTCTCCCGGCTTCCTTGAGAATGGTTGTCCGGTCTTCAAAACTGTAAGTGGATCTTATGGGGGTAAGTGTTAGTTTTTTTTAAGGGTTTATTGGGTGGGTTTTATTTTTAGATTAGGGGTTTGGGCAATTGAAAAAGAGATAAATGCCCTTTTAAGTGCAATGCCCATCAAAAAGCCCTTTTCAGGGCAATGGGGAGCTGAGATATTTTTAGATTAGGTTTTTATTTGGGGGGTTGGTTGTGTGGGTGGTGGGTTTTACTGTTGGGGGTTGTTTGTATTTTTTTTTACAGGTAAAAGAGCTGATTTATTTGGGTCAATGCCCCGCAAAAGGCCCTTTTAAGGGCTATTGGTAGTTTAGTTTAGGCCAGGATTTTTTTTTATTTTGGGGAGGCTTTTTTTATTTTGATAGGGCTATTAGATTAGGTGTAATTAGTTTAAATATCTGATAATGTCTTTTTTATTTTGTGTAATTTGGTGTTCGTTTTTTTGTAATTTATGTAATTGTATTTAATTTAGGAAATTTATTTAATTGTAGTGTAAGGTTAGGTGTTCGTGTAACTCAGGTTAGGTTTTATTTTACAGGTAAATTTGTATTTATTTTAGCTAGGTAGTTATTAAATAGTTAATAACTATTTAGTAACTATTCTACCTAGTTAAAATAAATACAAACTTGCCTGTGAAATAAAAATAGACCCTAAGCTACATACAATGTAACTATTAGTTATATTGTAGCTAGTTTAGGGTTTATTTTATAGGTAAAGTATTTAGTTTTAAATAGGAATTATTTAGTTATTAATAGTAGGTTTTCTTTAGATTTTAATTATATTTAAGTTATTGGGTGTTAGGGTTAGGGTTAGACTTAGGTTTAGGAGTTAATAAATTTAGTATAGTGGCGGCGACGTTCGGGGCGGCAGATTAGGGGTTAATAAGTATAATGTAGGTGTCGGCGATGTTGGGGGCGGCAGATTAGGGGTTAATAAGTGTAAGATTAGGGGTGTTTAGACTCGGGGTTCATGTTAGGGTGCTAGGTGTAAACATAAATTTTCTTTCCCCATAGGAATCAATGGGGCTGTGTTACGGAGCTTTACGCTGCTTTTTTCTCAGCCGGCTCTCCCCATTGATGTCTATGGGGAAATTGTGCACGAGCACGTAAAAACAGCTCACCGCTGCTTTCAGCACCGCTGGTATTGGAGTGCGGTATGGAGCACAGTTTTGCTCTATGCTCACTTCTTGCCTGTTAACGCCAGGTTTATAAAAACCTGTAATGCCAGCGCTGTAGGGAAGTGAGCGGTGACAATAATGCAAAACTCGTAATCTAGACAATTGCGAGGTAATCTCACTGCAGGACCGCTGAAAGGTTTGCATTTAGTGTATTGTAAAAAGTGTTACTGCCCATTACTAGAGGATCTCACTAGAGGGCTAACCAGACTGTGCTCTAGCTCCTTTCACCAGCAGCAGCAGTGTTTACTGAAGCATTTCTGTTCTCTGTCCAGAGGGAACTTAGTTCCTCCTGCAAAAACAGTGCAGGAACTCTTTTCCCATGCATTCCCACCCAACTTGACCCCTGGACCTACTACTTACAGACTTAAGGGGCTGATGTCCAATTTATATTTGATTTACAAGTGTATTTTGGCCTAGGTAGCCAAATATAATTGTGCTTAGGACAGCAAATGGAGAGGGGAGAATATTGAGGGGGGGGGGGGGGGCAGCTACACTACAGAATTTTTTTAATTTATATAAATAAATTGTATGTTTATGGCAAACTGGTTACTGGCAGACAGCTGCCAGTACCCAAGATGGAGCACAATAAGATAGAGGGGGAGGGTTAGAGAGCTGTTTGGGAGGGGGGTCAGGGAGGTTGGGGGCTATGAGGGGATCCAACACAGCAGAATTATATTTTTTAAAACAAAAAAAAAACTTTTATTTTAGTACTAGCAGACTTTCTGCCAGTACTTAAGATGGTGGGGACAATTGAGGGGTGGGGGAGGGAAGAGAGCTGTTCGGGAGAGATTGGGGTGTGATGTGTCAGGTGGGAGGCTGATCTCTACACTAAAACTAAAATTAACCCTGCAAGCTCCCTAATTAACCCCTTCACTGCTAAACATAATACACATGTGATGCACAGCGGCATTAAAGGACCATAATACCCAAATGTTTAAATACTTGAAAGTGATGCAGCATAGCTGTAACAAGCTGACTAGAAAATATCACCTGAACATCTCTATGTAAAAAAGAAAGATATTTTACCTCAAAAGTTTCTCAGTAGCCACATCCCATTGTAAAGGACTTCTAAGCAGCATATCAGTATGTCTGTTCCGGGACAGCCGAAGGGTTGAGCCTTGTGCACTCTCATGTTATTTCCCTATTCAGTGTAAGGAAGTTTACAATGAAATCTCATGAGAGTTAAGTTAAATCTCATGAGATCACAGTAAAAGAGTTCATGACCTCAGCACTACTGATGCCGATTGGCTGCTGTTCATTTCTTCATTTATTTATTTTTTACCTGCAGCTGAGCTGCAGCTGAGTATAACTTTTTACACAGAACTTACTCTGCTGAGCTGAAGAAATTGGGAGGTAAATTATCTTACTTTTTTACATAGAGATGCTCAGGTGATATTTTCCTGTCAGCTTTTTACAGTTATACTGCATCAGTTTCAAGTGATTTAGCATATAAGTATTATGTCCCTTTAAGCGACCTTCTAATTACCAAAAAGCAACGCCAAAGCCATATATGTCTGCTATTTCTGAACAAAGGGGATGCCAGAGAAGCATTTACAACCATTTGTGCCATAATTGCACAAGCTATTTGTAAATAATTTCAGTGAGAAACCTAAAATTGTGAAAAATTTAACATTTTTTTTTATTTGATCGCATTTGGCGGTGAAATGGTGGCATGAAATATACCAAAATTGGCCTAGAATAATACTTTGGGTTTTCTACTACACTAAAGCTAAAATTAACCCTACAAGCTCCCTAAATGCTCCCTAGTTAACCCCTTCATTGTTGGGCATAATACACGTGTGGTGCGCAGCGGCATTTAATGGCCTTCTAACTACCAAAAAGCAACGCCAAAGCCATGTAAGTCTGCGATTTCTGAACAAAGGGGATCCCAGAGAAGCATTTACAACCATTTGTGCCATAATTGCACAAGCTGTTTGTAAATAATTTCAGTGAGAAACCTAAAGTTTGTGAAAAAATTTGTGAAAAGGTGAACGATTTTTTTTATTTGATCGCATTTGGCGGTGTAATGGTGGCATGAAATATACCAAAATGGGCCTAGATCAATACTTTGGGTTGTCTGCTAAACAAATATACACATGTCAAGGGATATTCAGGGATTCCTGACAAATATCAGTGTCCCAACGTAACTATCGCTAATTTTGAAAAAAAAGTGGTTTGGAAATAGAGTGCTACTTGTATTTATGACCCTATAACTTGCACAAAAAGCAAAGAACATGTAAACATTGGGTATTTCTAAACTCAGGACAAAATTTCGAAACAATTTAGCATGGGTATTTTTTGGTGGTTGTAGATGTGTAAGAGATTTTGAGGTCAAAGTTAGAAAAAGTGTGGTTTTTCTCCATGTTTTCCCTCATATTTTATATATTTTTTTTATAGTAAATGATAAGATATGATGAAAATAATGGTATATTTAGAAAGTCCATTTAATGGCGAGAAAAAATAGTATATAATATGTGTGGGTACAGTAAATGAGTAAGAGGAAAATTACAGCAAAACACAAACACTGCAAAAATGTGCCTTAAGCCTTGGTCCCAAACGGTCAGAAAATGGAAAAGTAAACCCATTTTTTTTTTTCTTTCATGATTCTAATAGAGCATGAGATTTTAAGCACCTTTCTAATTTACTCCTTTTATCAATTTTTCTTTGTTCTCATGCTAGCTTGATTTGAAAAATCAGTACTGCAAGCTTTAGAGCGGGACCATTTTTTGTTCAGCACCTGGTTAGCACTTGGTGATTTGTGGCTAAATGTAGCAAACCAATCAGCAAGCTCTACCAAGGTGCTGAACTAAAAACGGGCCGGCTCCTAACCTTTTATTACTGCATTTTCAAATCAAGATAGCATAAGAACAAAGAAAAAATGATAATAGGAGTAAATTAGAAAGTTGCTTAAAATTGCACGCTCAATCTGAATCATGAAAGAAAAAATGTGGGATTAGTATCCCTTTAAGGACTTAAAATATACATTGGGCATTGTGTAGTATGGAGGACAGCTAGCAGCCCTAACTGTTGGGAGGGGGTAACAATCTCCCATTGCCTAGGGCAGCATAAAACTAAATATACTGTATTTATTACTAAGAACCAAAAATGAGTTGCAATGATATTCTTTGTTACTTTCTACATTATAATTTCATTCGTTTAAGGAGTAAGTTGAGGCTGCTAATGTGACATTGTACAAACATTAAAGAGGCATTGCAAAATAGGATGCTGTGGATGAGTGTGATAAATTAGGTGAGAGCCCACAGTGAGTAGAACTCAAATATGAACTAACAAACTCAGGCGTGTAAGAAAAATAAAACAGTAGGCGGGATTGGCAAAATAGTCTGTATAATACCGAGAAAATGATCAATTGCATGTCTGTCAAAGAGGGCGGCAACACACTGCTCTCTCCAGCAGCCAGGATGTGAACCTGTTCAGACTGAGGTTATGCAGCTTTGTATATTCAGCTCGCTCAGAGGGTTTTCCCAGCAGAGTATAAATATACAGTAAGCAGAATCCCGTTGCTGACGGCGTCTTTACCTCTCAAAGGCTTCTAGCGTGAGACTGATTAGGGGTCTCCCCAGTACGGTGCAGAATTGTTTTGGGGTGGAGCCGCCGAGCCTCTCCCCGCAGCCGCCAGCTGGAAGTACAGCGGCCGCTTGCAGCCCGGGTTTCTCCGGTGCATTTTCCATCTTGTGGCCTAGGATGCGACTTGCTACAACAGCACTGTAAATACAGACCCCGGGTCTGCCCACGTACGCCCACACGCGGGGGTTGTAATCCAGTGCTAGGCCTCGCTGCTGCAGACGCCAGTAACAGGCAACATAAAAATTTCAGGTCCTGCTTACTGTCTGAGAATGTGTTTTATCGCTCATATATTGTGTACAAGCTTCTATTCTGTAAGGTTTAAATAGTGAATTATTTTACAGGCCCACACCGAGGGTACTTTGTAAATATATACATTTTACACTGATTTATTTTTTAACAATGACGGGGCTGAATACATGTGATGGGCATGACAAGGGCCAACAAATTTCCCCTTATATATGCAAAGCTTCACTTTGGATACAATGTTTTTAAATAGTTCACAGCTAAACTGCAATGTAAAGTGCACCTATAGTACTAAATGAAGCATAAAACTTGACAGCCCTTTAATTCAGATTGTCTCCCCTCTAATGATAAACCAACAAATACTACACACGATTACAGGGTTGTTTACATACATATTTGTGCATATTAAAATGGGTACATCTGATTATATACAGTATTTAGCATTGTTTGCATGCAACCCCAATGCAGTTATATTTAGGCAAATATATGTGGTAGCAGCACGTAAACTCCAACTGTAACACGTGTCATTTATTTCTGTGATTAACCCCTTAATGACCACAGCACTTTTCCATTTTCTGTCCGTTTGGGACCAAGGCTATTTTTACATTTTTGCGGCATTTGTGTTTAGCTGTAATTTTCCACTTACTCATTTACTCTACCCACACATATTATATACAGTTTTTCTCGCCATTAAATAGACTTTCTAAAGATACCATTATTTTCATCATATCTTATAATTTACTATAAAAATTTTTATAAAATATGAGGGAAAAATGGAAAAAAACACACCTTTTCTAACTTTGACCCCCAAAATCTGTTACACATCTACAACCACCAAAAAACACCCATGCTAAATAGTTTCTAAATTTTGTCCTGAGTTTAGAAATACCCAATGTTTACATGTTCTTTGCTTTTTTTTGCAAGTTATAGGGCCATAAATACAAGTAGCACTTTGCTATTTCCAAACCACTTTTTTTTCAAAATTAGCGCTAGTTATGTTGGGACACTGATATCTTTCAGGAATCCCTGAATATCCATTGACATGTATATATTTTTTTTTAGAAGACATCCCAAAGTATTGATCTAGGCTCATTTTGGTATATTTCATGCCACCATTTCACCGCCAAATGCGATCAAATAAAAAAAATTGTTCACTTTCTCACAAATTTTTTCACAAACTTTAGGTTTCTCACTGAAATTTATTTACAAACAACTTATGCAATTATGAAATAAATGGTTGTAAATGCTTTTCTTGGATCCCCTTTGTTCATAAATAGCAGAGATATATGGCTTTGGCTTTACTTTTTGGTAATTAGAAGACTGCTAAATGCCACTGCGCACCACACGTGTATTATGCCCAGCAGTGAAGGGGTTAATTAGGGAGCATGTAGGGAGCTTTTAGGGTTAATTTTAGTGTAGTGTAGTGTAGTAGAGAACCCCAAGTATTGATCTAGGCCCATTTTGGTATATTTCATGCCACCATTTCACCGCCAAATGCGATCAAATAAAAAAAAACTTTAATTTTTTCACAATTTTAGGTTTCTCACTGAAATTATTTACAAACAACTTGTGCAATTATGGCACAAATGGTTGTAAATGCTTCTCTGGGATTCCCTTTGTTCAGAAATAGCAGACATATATGACTTTGGCGTTGCTTTTTGGTAATTAGAAGGCCGCTAAATGCTGCTGCGCATCACACATGTATTATGGCTAGCAGTGAAGGGGTTAATTAGGTAGTTTGTAGGGAGCTTGCAGGGTTAATTTTAGCTTTAGAGTAGAGATCAGCCTCCCACCTGACACATCACACCCCCTGATCCCTCCCAAACAGCTTCCTTCCCTCCCCCACCCCACAATTGTCCCTGCCATCTTAAGTACTGGCAGAAAGTCTGCCAGTACTAAAATAAAAGATATTTTTTTTTCCTTTTCTTTTTTTTTTTTTGGGCATATTTACATATGCTGCTTTGTAGAATCTCCCCATAGCCCCCAACCTCCCTGATCCCCCCCAAACAGCTCTCTAACCCTCCCCCTCTGCCTTACTGGGGGCCATCTTGGGTACTGGCAGCTGTCTGCCAGTACCCAGTTTGCAGAAAAAAAATGTTGTTTTTTTTTTTTTCACCGTTTTTTTTTTCTGTAGTGTAGCTTCCCTCCCTCCACAGAGCACCCAACACCTGCTGATGACCGTTAATTTTTACTTTTCTTAACATTTGCCTAAATTGCCTTATATTATTTTCTGTAGAGTAGCGGTTCCCACCCGCTCCCTCCCCGTGCACGCGCCCGCCTCCCATTGCACGTGCGCGTGTCCGGGCATCCCTGCCCATGATCCCGCCCCCCTCCACATCATCTGGGCCATGGATGGCCGCCACCCGCCTCCCACACACGCTCCCACCCACCAACGATGGAAGCCATAGATATCCGGTGCAGAGAGGGCCACAGAGTGGCCCTCTCTGCATCGGATGGCTACTAAGTGTTATTGCAGGATGCCTCGATATCGAGGTATCACTGCAATAACCGGAAAGCAGCTGGAAGCGAGCAGGATCGCTTCCAGCTGCTTTCCACACCGAGGACGTGCAGGGTACGTCCTTGGTCGTTAAGGGTATTTTTTTTAGAGGACGTGCCCTGCACGTCCTCGGTCGTTAAGGGGTTAATATTGGGGGGGGGGAAAGAACAGGGAAAATATTTATAGGTTAATTTTATAGCAGTTAACTGAAGCAAGGTTTTTATAATCAGGGCCGGTGCTAGACTATTTCACGCTCTAGGCAAGACCTGCTACTTGTGCCCCCATCCAAAAATCCTCCCCTGCATATGAAATGACCCAATTTACAAACAGAAGCAGTCTGAAGTCTGTATATATCAGTATACATCTGAAACGTTGGGGCTTGGTTAGGAGTCTTAAAATCAGCACAATGTTATTTAAAATTAAGCAAAACTATACATTTTTACAAAAACACACCCAGATGGGCTATATATAAATGGATCATCTACAAAACATGTATGCAAAGAAAAATCTAGTGTACCAATGTCCCTTTAACATAATGATTATTCATGTGAAGTAAATAAATATTTGTATACATGGTTTTGTTCAGGGTTTTCAAAGTCTTGCTGTATAAATTTATTAATAAGGGGCTAGCTTGTATTGGACAATAACAAGCTACATACTGTACATGAAGAGGCAAATATAAAGAGAGGGATCTATACATAACCTTATATATAAGCCACCATTGCCTGCCTAATTACAATTACAGGCCAGTCAATACACATTGTCACCCTCTCTATAAAACAAACCCATGCACTTACAGGCCAGTCACTACTACACATTGTCATACAATCACCCTCTCCTGTATAAAACAAACCCAGTCACTACATATTGTCAAACAGTCACCCTCTCCTCTATTAAACAAACACATGCACTACACATCATACAGTCACCATCTCTATAAAACAAACCCAGTCACTACACATTATCAATCATACAGTCACCCTCTCCTGTATAAAACAAACCCAGTCACTATACATTATCATACAGTCTCCCTCTCCTGTATAAAACAAACCCAGTCACTATACATTATCATACAGTCACCCTCTCCTGTATAAAACAAACCCAGTCACTATACATTATCATACAGTCTCCCTCTCCTCTATAAAACAAACCCATGCACTTACTTAAAGGCCAGTCACTACACATTGTCATACAGTCATCCTCTCTTCTATGAAAAATGTCACTGTCCCTTAGCACTAGCTGACAGTCACACCCTCCCCACACCTCACCCATCATCCCTACAAAACCAACTTCACACAGTTTTTCTAATTATATTGTATAAAGAATAAACTGTTCACATATGAATATGAATTTGTAATGTGATATTCATATTAGAGCCACATATGATTAATGTGTGCATGTAATACAAATAAAACATTTATAAAAACATGTCAGTTTTAAATATTTGCATTTAATCTATGAATACCAACCACACTTTGTAAACTTAATGCAGAGAAACTCAATAAACTGAGTTTTTATGCTTTGCTATTGCTGCTGTATGCACTGTGTGGCAGGGGCACATATACAGTATTTTTGTCCCTAGTATATTATAGTTATATGACTCATGAGTTGAGATAAAGTGGTCTCCTAAAAATATGCTTACAATGTCAGCATGTGCATCAATTCATGCTGAAATTTAAAGGTTTGCTAAAATAAGTAACACTCACTAGTATTCAGTCATGGCTAGATTGGAATAGATTCATTTACATTTGTGTAAAAAAAAAATGAAAACGTATTTAGAGCAGATTATTACTTGCTCTAATGGCCACTGCCCATTCTTACCTTCTCACCTAGACAGTGCTAAGACAGTACATCAGATCTCCAGTCTCTAGACTCCACAACAACAGATGGATCCTTGAACCTTCTGACTTCTCAGTTCCTCCACAATCCACCTCACTTTCCCCACGATTACTGCACATGCTTTGTGCAGTGCGCACACATGATGTGACGTCACCAGTAGGCGGCCACTGCTTGTTGGGAGCAATCACTTTGAGGTTCAGTCATATCAGGACAGGAGACACACAGTCATAGCGCATTGCTTGCAGACAGTCCAGGGACTAACTGAGATGAATGATGACTCGTGTGCTGACGCTAAGCACATTCACTGACTGAGTCTGAGAGCGCTGGTATCATCGCGCTGCATACTTTGAGACCCAAATCACAGCAGTCATGGCCGGCTGCGCCCTAGGCGGTAGTGCGCCCTAGGCGGCTGCCTAGATTGCCTAGTGGGAACGCCGGCCCTGTTATTCTGTCTGTTGTCAATGAATAATAACATAGGTATAAAACCCTTGTACCAAAATGAATGTACTTTTAAGCCATACTTTTTGTTCAACATAAAGGTATCCTTGAGAGGAAATGCCCTTAGTCCAAATTCTCAGCAAATATTCACACATAGAAGTAGGCAAGTAGAAATAAAAAGGTAAATTAGAAAACGCCAATGTTTCCTGGGTGCATAGATAATAAACTTACATGTTTTGTAAAGGGACATGAAATCCAACCTGTTTTTTCAGATGAATACAATTTTTAAAAAAGTTTCCAATTTACGTCTATTATAAAATTTTCTTAAAGGGACAATGAAGCCAAATTTTTTCTTTCGTGATTCAGATAGAGCATGACATTTTAAGCAACTTTCTAATTTACTCCTATTATCAAATTTTCTTCATTCTCTTGGTATCTTTATTTGAAAAGCAAGAATGTAAGTTTAGATGCCGGCCCATTTTTGTTGAACAACCTGGGTTGTTCTTGCTGATTGGTGGATAAATTCATCCTCCAAGAAAAAAGCTGTCCAGAGTGCTGAACCAAAATAAAAGCTTAGATGCTTTATTTTTCAAATAAAGATAGCAAAAGAACAAAGAAATTGATAATAGGAGTAAATTAGAAAGTTGCTTAAAATTGCATGTTCTATCTGAATCGTGAAAGAAAAAATTTGGCTTCAGTGTCCCTTTAAATTAATCAGGTTATGTATAGTGGGTTCTTTCTTGTTCTTCCAATTTTTAATTATCAGGTATCTTCCACCTAATATTATAGAACTTATGAAACGTGTATTTACATATCTAGTAACGTCAAAATCAACAAGAAAAAAAACATGGTATTTCTCTACCCTAATCGACATATGATATATTTTACTCAGCCAGAAATTAATCCGTGACCAGAATTTTTTAATTTTTGGACAACTCCAAAACATATGAATTAGATCAGCATTAGGATTAGAGCAATGAGGACACTTATTAGCTATAGTACAGGACCACTTGTTTAAGATTGCTGGCGTAATATAGACCCAATTAATTAATTTACAGTGGCTTTCTTTCCAGTTTGCTGCTAATGTAGCCTTATCGGTTTTACTAATACTAATAGTAATTTTTTTACAGTCTATTCCTGGGAAGTCCACCTGCCATCTTGTGACTAACTTTTGCAAATTTAATTCTCCTGAATAATTTGTTAACAAACCCTTTGAGTGCTAAGCACTTTCCCACGTGGGTGCTTTTTTACAGATCCCCAAGACATACCGTTGGAAAGGGTAGGCGATTACCTTTCCAATGGTGGGTCTTGGGGGTCTGTAGCTGCTTATATGCCTGAGATACTAAGCAGCATGCCCCCTTTCCCTATACTTTACATTGTCCATTTTAAATAAAGTTGCGTGGTGACGTCATTGCGGTTGACATCACTGCGCAAAACGTGAAGCCCTGGCGATGCCTGTCACTATGCATGACCGATCACCAAGGTAAGAACGCCCTTGAAGCCTCCAGATCTTCCTCAAGGTGGGAGAGTGCTAGCGACGGCTCTGAGTCGTCGTTGACACCTGAGTGAAACAATTTGCGACTGCTCAGAGCCGTCGTTAGCACTCAAGAGATTTTAACCACCTACTTGGAAGTTTTTAATATTATTTTTTTTTATTTAATATTTATATTCCAATGCATCATATAAACAGAAAAGAAAAAAATTGTGAATATAACAAAAAAGAAAAAAAAAACATAAGATCAACCATATTACATAATCTTTACAGAGACTAAATTAGTCTACAGTAACAAAGTAGTTATCACAATGGTTTAAATAGCAAAAAAAATAACACCCATAGCTTTCAAACAGCTGATCAGTAATTTAACAAACAAAACATAATTTATCAGTGATTGGAGGTTTTTCAGATATTTAGTCAAAAACAAAAAAAGAGGAGAAGAAAAAAAAGGGGGGGCAGACAAATACATGATACGACCAACTAACCTTTACCTAAATGTAATATATCCCTATTGTATTATAGACCCGGCATAATATACGCTTTCCCCAGACAAAGTTATATAACAGGGGCCCGAACAGGACAAATCCACTGTACGGGGAACTGACCTAATAATACAAGATCCTGGAAATAGAGTTTATTACAGAGTTTAACATCTGTTTTTGAATGGGAAAAGACTAGGTTTTAATTACTGGGAGCCATTAAAGAAACCTGCAATTTTTTTCCTCTGAATGGTATTTAATATTTATAATTTCAAAGGAAATCTAATGTTGTAAGGTTCTATGAAAAGTGGCAAATCCGGGTAATGCATGCACTTTCCAATTCTTTAAGATCATATGCCTAACTACCAAAATAATAGTGATAAGGGTCTTATAATTTTTAGGTCTATTGGCCTCTTCATCAGATTTATCGTAAAAAATTAGGTTATACCAATATCTCATTTTTTGCCAGAGTTGGAAAACTTTCGGGCATGATGGAAAAAGGTGAATAATGTCTGCCTTCTCTAATAGACATTTGGGGCAAAAAAAAGTTTCCTGTAGGAGATATTTTGGAGAGCGTGCAAGGAGAATGCGTGCAAGGAGGCATTATTGGCAAGTTTTATATGAGATTCTTTGCAAGATATAGAAATGCCAGATTTAACGCTCTGTTTAATATCAGCTATATTTAAAGTTGGAAGATGACTGGACCAGAAAGGAACTAGTTTATTTGAAGGGACATTATACACCCCAAAAATATTGGCTAATTAAATAAAGCATACAAAGAAGATAAAGTTTGTCTTTGACATGTATTATCAATTTTGCTGCTAAGTGCCTAGAAATGATGAGAAAGTTTGAAGTAATGTAACTACATAAGAATACATCCGTAATACGACTAGGCTGCAGAGCAAGCATTTTCCCCACACTCCCTAACTAGTACAAGCACTGCATGGACAGCTGTGAGAGCTATGCGTGATTCATAGGGACAATAAAAGGCTCCCTCCTATATCTATCAGGCTAACATCACTTTCCAGGGGCCATGTATTCAGACAGTGTGTGGAGGGGATTAACTGCCTTATTCTTTATTTGATTAGTGCTACTTAAAAACTCCCATTTGATTCCCGGGTTGAAAGTTTGTAGGGGTTTGCTATGTGCTCCAGTGTACTATGTATTGCTCTAACCAGTATACAGATTTGTATACTTGTCTATACATGACGGCGGTCCCGGTCTCATCGCTCCAGCGTGTCCTTTGTGCCAAAAGGGAGGCAGAGGTTTTCTTTGCGCTTTTATTTCAGTTTATATTCAGAGGAATTGTCAGGTTAGGTAATGTCCAGAAGAAGACCCAAATGCTAGGGCGAACTAAAATAACACCCTTGCACTCTGAGTTTAATCCAGGACGTGACCCCACAACAACTTCTATAAAACAAGGTACTCACGATATGGAGCAGTGTTGGTCTGAGTCCTCTGGATAGAATAATGGAAAACTTGATAGCAGGAGAATAAACTTCAGACTTGGAAATTAATATCAAGCAGTTCAGGAGTAGACCACATCAGAACCCGAGATGCAGATTAAGAAAACTTGTAATCAGGCAGAGAGTGGGTTAAACAATAATACAGTCAATAATGCAGAGATAGGCAACTTAATATCAGGCAGTTTGAGGGTTAAGCACAGCGTGGTCAGTTATGCAGAGTCTGGCAACTTGTAATCAGGCAGTTTGAGGGTTTAAGCAACAGTGTGGTCTGTAATGCAGAGTTTGGCAACTTGTAATCAGGCAGTTTGAGAGTTAAGCACAGCGTGGTCGTTCAGGCAAAGGTTGAAGAACAAAAGACAGATTTCAAATTATCAGAGTACTCACAAAAGTCACAGAGTTGAGAAAACAAACGGGCACCAGAGGAAAGAGTCACCGTAATAAGAAGCCAGCCTGACGTCAGCCGAGTGGGATGGCTCAGAATGCGAGATGTTGCTAGGCAACCGGGACACAGGAAGAACCGCCGGGATATCCGGCAGCGAGCGTGACAGTGCCCCCTCCTCTAGGACCCCTCTGGGGGACCCGACCAGGTTTGGCAGGATACTTCATATGGAAAGACTTGACAAGAGCAGGATCGTGTACATGAGAGGCAGGTTCCCAAGACCGTTCAGTGATAGGATAACCCTTCCAATGGACCAGGTAGTACAACCGATCTCCCCGTAGCTTGGAGTCTAGAATCTGACTGACCTCGTACTCCGAAGTACCCTCTACAAATGGAGGAGGAGGTTTGTTATTGATGGAGTACTGATTGTTGATGACTGGCTTGAGGAGAGACACATGAAACACTGGGTGGATTTTAAGGGTCTTGGGTAAGGCCAGTCGATAAGCTGAAGAGCAAACTCTGGAAACAATTCGGAAAGGTCCAATGTATTTGGGATCCAATTTTATACAAGGTTGTTTTAGATGTATAAATCTGGTGGATAACCATACCCTGTCTCCAGTGCGAAGTAAAGGAGCCTTACACCTTCTGCGATCAGCATATCTTTTGTACTTAATGGAAGAAGAGAGTAGATTTTGATGGATGTGTTTCCAATGGTTACTGAGATTTTTTACAATACGATCTGCTCCAGGAACTTCAGTAGAACTAGTAATCATAGGAAAAATTCTAAGCTCAAAGCCATAAGCCGCCTTGAAAGGTGAGGTCTGTAAGGCGGAATTGAAGCGAGAGTTGTGAGCTAATTCCGCTAAAGGTAATAACTGCGACCAGTTCGAATGTTGATGGTTTACTTAGTGTCTGAGATAAGACTCCAAGGATTGATTTACACGCTCGATCTGTCCGTTGGACTGCGGATGATGTGGCGTAGAAAGAGATAAATTGATTCCGAAGTGCTTACAAAAAGACCTCCAAAATCGAGAAACAAATTGAACACCACGATCAGAAACAATGTCAGAAGGAAATCCATGTAATCGAGAGATGTGAAGAACAAAAAGTTCAGAAAGTTTTTGAGCAGAAGGCAATCCAGGAAGAGGAATGACATGAGCAGACTTGGAGAGTCGGTACACCACTACCCAAATGGTCGTATTACCAGCAGAAACAGGAAGATCCGTAACAAAGTCCATGGATATATGGGACCAAGGGTAATGCGGGACAGGAAGGGGTTGTAACAATCCAAACGGTTGATGAGTAGACTGTTTATTAGATGCACAAGAGCTGCAAGCTGCAATGTACTCCTTAATGTCCCTCCTCATGGTGGACCACCAAACATGCTGCTTAAGTCTCCACAGAGTATTGGTCACTCCAGTATGACCTGACGATTTATTGTTGTGAGCCCAACGTAAAAGTCTAAGACGTAATTTAATGGGTACATACAGGATACCAGAAGGAAGTTTGTAAGAAGACGGTACCTGGTTTTGAGCTGAATGTAAGGCCTGTACAGGAAAATAGGATACTTGAGCCAGAACTCTGACAGGACATAGTATGGGTTCAGATTCCAGTGGAGTAGGTTCTGTAGACTGAAATTGCCTGAATAATGCATCTGCCTTGGAATTCTTGGAACCAGGAACATAGGAAAGTTCAAAATTGAACCTGGAAAAGAACAAGGCCCACCGAGCCTGACGAGGATTGAGGTGTTTAGCTGTATGGAGGTACAGGAGATTCTTGTGGTCTGTGAGAATGAAAAACGGTTGATTAGTGCCCTCTAATCAATGTCTCCACTCATCCAAAGCTAGTTTTATAGCCAATAGTTCTTTATTGCCCACATCATAGTTTAACTCGGCAGAATTGAACTTCTTTGAAAAGAACGCCACCGGATGTATCTTACTGGTAGTCGGATTTCGTTGAGAGAGAACTGTTCCAGCAGCAATAGAAGAAGCATCTACCTCCAGGATAAATTGGAGATCAGGAATGGGATGGCTAAGAAGAGGTGCCGAAGAAAATGCAGATTTCAGAGTTTCAAAAGCCTGTACAGCTGAATTAGACCAGTTCCTACAATCTTGACCCTTCTTCGTAAGAGAAGTGAGAGAAGACTTGATATCAGCAAATTTCTTTATAAACTTTCTATAGTAATTGGCAAAGCCAAGAAACCTCTGCAGGGATTTGAGGGTGGTTGGTCTGGGCCAGTCCTTGATTGCCGAAAGTTTAGCAGGATCCATCTCAAATCCAGATTCTGAAATAATATACCCCAAAAAGGGAATGGAACACTGATAGAAAGAGCATTTCTCTAATTTAGCGAAAAGGGAGTTATCACGTAATCTTTGAAGCACACGTTTTACATGGTGTACATGTTCCTGTAATGTCCTGGAATAGATCAGTATGTCATCCAAATAAATGATAACAAATTGGTTTAAATAATCTCTAAAGATCTCATTAACAAAGTGCTGGAATACTGCTGGTGCATTGCACAATCCAAAAGGCATTACAAGATACTCGTAGTGACCAAATCTGGTATTAAAGGCTGTCTTCCATTCGTCTGCCTTACGAATTCTGATCAAATTGTAGGCCCCACGAAAATCCAATTTGGAGAAAATAGAAGCACCTTGGAGATGATCAAATAGCTCAGGGATGAGCGGAAGAGGATAACTGTTTTTGACAGTAATCTGATTCAGGGCTCGATAATCAATACAGGGCCGAAGCCTTCCATCCTTTTTCCCAATGAAGAAAAAACCTGCTCCCACCGGTGAAGACGAAGGACGAATAAATCCTCTGGCCAAGTTGTACTTAAAGGGACAGTCTAGGCCAAAATAAACTTTCATGATTCAGAGCATGTAATTTTAAACAATTTTCCAATTTACTTTTATCACCAATTTTGCTTTGTTCTCTTGGTATTCTTAGTTGAAAGCTTAACCTAGGAGGTTCATATGCAAATTTCTTAGACCTTGAAGGCCACCTCTTTTCAGAATGTTTTAACAGTTTTTCACCACTAGAGGGTGTTAGTTCACGTATTTCATATAGATAACACTGTGCTCGTGCACGTGAAGTTATCTGAGAGCAGGCTCTGATTGGCTAGACTGCAAGTCTGTCAAAAGAACTGAAATAAAGGGGCAGTTTACAGAGGCTTAGATACAAGATAATCACAGAGGTTAAACGTATATTAATATAACTGTTGGTTATGCAAAACTGGGGAATGGGTAATAAAAGGATTATCTATATTTTAAAACAATAACAATTCTGGTGTAGACTGTCCCTTTAATGTATTCTTCAAGAGAGATATTTTCTTGACGAGAGAGAGGATAGGTCCTCCCTTTAGGTAGAGATGCCCCGGATAACAGATCAATAGGACAGTCAAAAATCCGGTGAGGAGGTAACATCTCACCCTCCTTTTTAGAAAAAAACATCACAGAATGCATGATAGGGATTAGGCAAAGAATCAGGAACATCCAACAGAGCCACAACAGGACTGGACGGTTTGGAAGGATTTTGCAGACAATGTTTAAAACAGGTAGTTCCCCAGGAAATAAGCTCTCCTTTAGACCAGGAAAATACTGGATCATGAAACTGCAACCACGGTAACCGCAAAATTAATGGCAAGTGGGAGGAAGAGATGACATCAAAACAGATAATTTCAGAGTGGAGTATGCCCACAGACAAAAGAAAGGTATAGTAGAATGTTGAATGATTCCAGATCCCAGAGGATGCCCACTAACTGTAGTTACCTTGATTAATTGCTTCTTGGCTAGAAGAGGAATCCTGAGAGAGTTAACAAAACTTGAATCAATGAACACTCCAGCAGCTCCAGAGTCGATGAGAGCTTGAAACTTGGTATTACCAAAAGTGATGGTAACAGGAACAAAGAGTTTAGGATTGAGGGATGTCATAGGATTCTTGCTTAACTCTGTCCCTCGATCAATAGTTAAGCCTTGGCTTTTACTGGCCAGATAGGACAGTCCTTCAGTAAGTGACCTTTGGTGCCACAATACAAACATAACCCAAGGGTATGCCTCCTATGGCGTTCGGCTTCTGTCAACTTAATAGCTCCTACTTCCATGGGTTCTACAGACTCAGAAGAATGGGAGTTGTTATTAGAAAGACTTGACATTCGAATAGGAGGACAATAAGTAGATCTAGAAAAAGGTCTCCGATTCCGGTCTCTCTCCTGTAGGCGTTCTGAATGCCGGGCGTCGAGATTAATACATAAATTAATAAAATCCTCAAGAGAGTCAGGAAGTTCACGAAACACAAGTTCATCCTTTAAGCGTTCGCAAAGTCCTTTGCGAAAAGCTGCCCGTAAGGCTCCATGATTCCAATCAGTTTCTGCGGCTAAAGTCCTGAATTCAATAGCATATTGAGCTACAGAAAGGGACCCTTGTCTCAAATCCAACAGCCCTGCCTCAGCAGCAGCTGACCTCCCAGGCTTGTCAAAAACAGAGGAAAAAATAGACACAAATAACTCCACATCCTGAAGAAGAGGATCGTCCTTCTCCAAAAGAGGAGATACCCAGGCCAAAGCCTTACCCTTCATGAGGGAAATCATAAAGGTGATCTTGGAAGAAGAATTGACAAATACTTGAGGATTGTTTCTGAAGTGTAAACGACACTGATTAAGGAACCCACGGCATTCTTCCGGATTTCCGTCATACTTATGAGGAAGAGGAATTCTAGGAATAAATTGTCCCACCGGCTGAGGTGGGTTATAACCAGCATTGGAACTGGCAGCAGCTGCCGCAGGAGTAGACGTAGCTTGAGAAGGAGCGGAGAGGTTATGAAGCAGAGCAGTAATGTGGTCAAGCTTGGAATCCAATCATTGCAAATGTGCAGAATGATTACCAAGAAGTTGTCCTTGAAGAGCCACGGCCCTGGATAACTCATCGGGGTCCATATTATGGCCCATTTGTTATGTCAGGCTAGGTAATGTCTAGAAGAAGACCAAAATGCTAGGGCGAACTAATATAACACCCTGGCACTCTGAGTTTAATCCAGGACGTGACCCCACGACAACTTCTATAAAACAAGGTACTCACGATATTGAGCAGTGTTGGTCTGAGTCCTCTGGATAGAATAATGGAAAACTTGATAGCAGGAGAATAAACTTCAGACTTTTAAATTAATATCAAGCAGTTCAGGAGTAGACCACATCAGAACCCGAGATGCAGATTAAGAAAACTTGTAATCAGGCAGAGAGTGGGTTAAACAATAATACAGTCAATAATGCAGAGATAGGCAACTTAATATCAGGCAGTTTGAGGGTTAAGCACAGCATGGTCAGTTATGCAGAGTCTGGCAACTTGTAATCAGGCAGTTTGAGGGTTAAGCACAGCGTGGTCAGTAATGCAGAGTCTGGCAACTTGTAATCAGGCAGTTTGAGGGTTGAGCAACAGCGTGGTCAGTAATGCAGAGTTTGGCAACTTGTAATCAGGCAGTGGTCGTTCAGGCAAAGGTTCAAGAACAAAAGACAGATTTCAAATTATCAGAGTACTCACGAAAGTCACAGAGTTGAGAAAACAAACGGGCACCAGAGGAAAGAGTCACCGGAATAAGAAGTCAGCCTGACGTCAGCCGAGTGGGACGGCTCAGAATGCGAGACGTTGCTAGGCAACCGGGACACAGGAAGAACCGCCGGGATATCCGGCAGCGAGCGCGACAGGAATCTTAGGTGGCTGGTATTTGCAGAGGCTTGCTCCTCTGATGATCGCGGCAACTTGCTTCATGGACTCCGGTATCAGGAGGGGTTAAGACTCTTACACCAGTGCTATATTATGTGTGCTATACAGATCCCAGCATAAAGCTCACAGCGGTCCCTAAAGTAGAGGAATGTACAAGCCCTGCAGGGACCGCTGTGAGCGTTATGCTGGGATCTGTATAGCACACATAATATAGCCCTATACCGCACTGGTGTAAGAGTCTTACCCCCTCCTGATACCGGAGTTGTAACTAATTTAGTCTCCCCATGGAGAACTGTCTCCCCTGCTGCTTGGCTATTTCCGTAGCCAGATCGTTCCTGGCAGCACGGCCCATCCTTCCCTACAGAACTGCCCACCCAGCGTTCCAACAGATTCAGTAATAGTATCCCCATGAAAGTCTGTATCTCTGTCTCTCCCCGCACTTGCTTTCAGCTCCAAACCCCTCCCCTTGTCAGTAAAGGTGAATTAGCTGGATCAGACGTTAGCTCAGGAACATATACAGAGTATTGACGTATTTAGTGGTACTTTTTATTGGACTAGCATTATCAGTGCATACTTCAATACTCTGTTTCATCGCAAATGTTATTTAGCAACTAAAGCAAAGGCTAAATTAAGTGAAAACAGTTCAGATGCAGGTGGATTCTTTCACCACCCTGCCATTTTCAGAGTCCGTTTGTAAAGAAAAGAGTTTAGGAGTATGGGGCGCAAATAAATGCTACAACCTTAAAAAATGGTTTAAATTTGTTGCTATATGCATGAAAAATTAAAATGGTAAAAAACTAAAAAATACCTTATTAATTTATTTAATTTAAAATAAAGTTATCTTTATTGGTACAATAGTTCATAAACAAATGTGTGTTAGATCAATTCTTTTTAGACGGTATACAAATATTTATATATATAATCCTGTATTATATCTATAGATCTGTCTATAAAAAGTCTATCAAAAATCTGTAAAAAATCTATTAAAAATACATAAAGATCATAGAGGGGTATAGTAAAAGTTCATGTAAATCTAAAAGATAGGAGGAATTTTTCTGAATATATCCTGTCTAGGTATGTAAAGAACCTGACTAAGAGAAGTACATACAGGGAGTGCAGAATTATTAGGCAAATGAGTATTTTGACCACATCATCCTCTTTATGCATGTTGTCTTACTCCAAGCTGTATAGGCTCGAAAGCCTAATACCAATTAAGCATATTAGGTGATGTGCATCTCTGTAATGAGAAGGGGTGTGGTCTAATGACATCAACACCCTATATCAGGTGTGCATAATTATTAGGCAACTTCCTTTCCTTTGGCAAAATGGGTCAAAAGAAGGACTTGACAGGCTCAGAAAAGTCAAAAATAGTGAGATATCTTGCAGAGGGATGCAGCACTCTTAAAATTGCAAAGCTTCTGAAGCGTGATCATCGAACAATCAAGCGTTTCATTCAAAATAGTCAACAGGGTTGCAAGAAGCGTGTGGAAAAACCAAGGCGCAAAATAACTGCCCATGAACTGAGAAAAGTCAAGCGTGCAGCTGCCAAGATGCCACTTGCCACCAGTTTGGCCATATTTCAGAGCTGCAACATCACTGGAGTGCCCAAAAGCACAAGGTGTGCAATACTCAGAGACATGGCCAAGGTAAGAAAGGCTGAAAGACGACCACCACTGAACAAGACACACACGCTGAAACGTCAAGACTGGGCCAAGAAATATCTCAAGACTGATTTTTCTAAGGTTTTATGGACTGATGAAATGAGAGTGAGTCTTGATGGGCCAGATGGATGGGCCCGTGGCTGGATTGGTAAAGGGCAGAGAGCTCCAGTCCGACTCAGACGCCAGCAAGGTGGAGGTGGAGTACTGTTTTGGGCTGGTATCATCAAAGATGAGCTTGTGGGGCCTTTTCGGGTTGAGGATGGAGTCAAGCTGAACTCCCAGTCCTACTGCCAGTTTCTGGAAGACACCTTCTTCAAGCAGTGGTACAGGAAGAAGTCTGCATCCTTCAAGAAAAACATGATTTTCATGCAGGACAATGCTCCATCACACGCGTCCAAGTACTCCACAGCGTGGCTGGCAAGAAAGGGTATAAAAGAAGAAAATCTAATGACATGGCCTCCTTGTTCACCTGATCTGAACCCCATTGAGAACCTGTGGTCCATCATCAAATGTGAGATTTACAAGGAGGGAAAACAGTACACCTCTCTGAACAGTGTCTGGGAGGCTGTGGTTGCTGCTGCACGCAATGTTGATGGTGAACAGATCAAAACACTGACAGAATCCATGGATGGCAGGCTTTTGAGTGTCCTTGCAAAGAAAGGTGGCTATATTGGTCACTGATTTGTTTTTGTTTTGTTTTTGAATGACAGAAATGTATATTTGTGAATGTTGAGATGTTATATTGGTTTCACTGGTAAAAATAAAAAATTGAAATGGGTATATATTTGTTTTTTGTTAAGTTGTTTAATAATTATGCACAGTAATAGTCACCTGCACACACAGATATCCCCCTAAAAGAGCTATAACTAAAAACAAACTAAAAACTACTTCCAAAACTATTCAGCTTTGATATTAATGAGTTTTTTGGGTTCATTGAGAACATGGTTGTTGTTCAATAATAAAATTAATCCTCAAAAATACAACTTGCCTAATAATTCTGCACTCCCTGTATGTGTTGGGAAAATATTCCAAAAGTAATCCTAAAAAGTGTAGTCAATATAAATGTGCTAGTATATGTGCAATACACCTAGTGTAGTGTAAATAAACATTCAATTCACAATTGTTACACGTCAGTGGAAAAAATTCCTCATTGTCACATCATATTATTGGCAGAATATTAAAACAATAAAACAAAATATATCCTCGCCTTTAGTGTAATTGATAGGTGCTTGTTAGATACCTCGAGACATAGATAAATATAATAGATATGTAAGGTTTAAAAAGTTTTAATCAGAATTAGTCACGTAGATTGTGGTTCAAAGTCACTGGAAATGTGGCTAATTGATTCTTGTGCAGCAAAATACAGTCGGCCGACTGAAAGGAAAAACTTTTTTTCTCTTCAAACTAAAAACAAATGGTAGTCGTTATTATGGTTTTATGAGTCTATTCATCTTTTGCTATTGTAAGCAATAGCCGGATGCTGGGGATGTTATACACGTTGCCCGGGTTGTTATACACGTTGCCAGGGCTCTACGGTCTAGGAGCAAACAATAGATAGTAAGGAGCGGGGGTTTACTTACTTACTCCTAGCCGATTCTGGAGCCTGGATGTTGATACAGATGTTTCTTTGTTGGTCTTCCGCTCAATAGATGTTGCTGAAGATAGCTTCTTTTTCCTCTATCTTGATGTCCTCAGTTGTTTGTTAGGTTTTTCTTTGCTCACAGCTTAAGTGCAACGGCACAGGTGTAACAGTATCCAAGTCCTCTGGTCCGCTAACAGATAGCGGCTACTTTGTTGCATAGATGTGAGGGCTTGTTGTCAAATTGCGGTTCTTTTGTGAAAAAAGTTTAAACAATTTTAAACAACGGTAACGATGATGTTTAAATTGTTTAAAATTGTTTAAACTTTTTTCACAAAAGGACCGCAATTTGACAACAAGCCCTCACATCTATGCAACAAAGTAGTCGCTATCTGTTAGCGGACAAGAGGACTTGGATACTGTTACACCTGTGCCGTTGCACTTAAGCTGTGAGCAAAGAAAAACCTAACAAACAACTGAGGACATCAAGATAGAAAAAAAGCTATCTTCGGCAACATCTATTGAGCGGAAGACCAACAAAGAAACATCTGTATCAACATCCAGGCTCCAGAATCGGCTAGGAGTAAGTAAGTAAACCCCCGCTCCTTACTATCTATTGTTTGCTCCTAGACCGTAGAGCCCTGGCAACGTGTATAACCACCCGGGCAACGTGTATAACATCCCCAGCATCCGGCTATTGCTTACAATAGCAAAAGATGAATAGACTCATAAAACCATAATAACAACTACCATTTGTTTTTAGTTTGAAGAGAAAAAAAGTTTTTCCTTTCAGTCGGCCGACTGTATTTTGCTGCACAAGAATCAATTAGCCACCTTTCCAGTGACTTTGAACCACAATCTACGTGACTAATTCTGATTAACACTTTTTAAACATTATATATCTATTATATTTATCTATGTCTCGAGGTATCTAACAAGCGCCTATCAATTACACTAAAGGTGACGATATATTTTGTTTTATTGTTTTAATATTCTGCCAATAATATGATGCGACAATGAGGAATTTTTTCCACTGAAGTGTAACAATTGTGAATTGAATGTTTATTTACACTACACTAGGTTTTTATGTACTAGGTGTATTGCACATATACTAGCAAATCTATACTGACTACACTTTTTAGGATTACTTTTGGAATATTTTCCCAACACATATGTACTTCTCTTAGTCAGGTTCTTTACATACCTAGACAGGATATATTCAGAAAAATTCCTCCTATCTTTTACATTTACATGAAATGTTACTATACCCCTCTATGATCTTTATGTATTTTTAATAGATTTTTTACAGATTTTTTACAGATTTTTGATAGACTTTTTATAGACAGATCTATAGATATAATACAGGATTATATATATAAATATTTGTATACCGTCTGAAAAGAATTGATCTAACACACATTTGTTTATGAACTATTGTACCAATAAAGATAACTTTATTTTAAATTAAAAGGTATTTTTTAGTTTTTTACCATTTTAGTTTTTCATGCATATAGCAACACATTTAAACCATTTTTTAAGGTTGTAGCATTTATTTGCGCCCCATACTCCTAAACTCTTTTCTTTACAAATGTATTCAATATCAATTGGGGTTGATATTTCAGGAGTTAAGGCTAGCCAACACTAGGCAGCGCAGGAAAGTTTTTGAAAACTCTGTCTTCTTTGCATTTTCAGAATCCACCTGGATGTAGCGTAGGCAAACCCAAAGCCTTAAAAACAAACCACACACACACAACCGCCCGGCGCCCGCACGAAATAACGGAAAAATACGTAACCGCCCACAAAAAAATAAATAAGACACGTAATCGCCCGCACGAAGCATAACAAAAAAAACCGAACCTCCCGCACAAAGCATTAACAAACCCCTAAACCACAAACCCCCACATCGCAAAATAATAAAGTAATTAAACCCTAATCCGCAAATAACATTATTAAAATATTAACCCCTAAACCGCCAACCCCCACATCACAATAAACCTAATTAACCTATTAACCCTTGAACCGTCAAACCCCCACATCGCAATAAACCTAATTAACCCCTAAACCGACAAACCCCCACATCGCAAAATAAACCTAATTAACCTATTAAACCCTAAACTGCCAAAAAAACACATCACAATAAACCTAATTAACCTATTAACTCCAAAACCGCCAATAATGCAAATAAATAATTTAATAACTAAGCCCCCAAACCTAACAGCCCTTAAATTAACCCCAATACTAAGTTACACTTAAATAAAACCTAATATTAAATTACAAAAATAATAATCTAAAATTACAAAAAATAAAAAAAATAAAATTACAGAAAAAAATAAACAAAATGATCAAAAATAAAAAAATGAAACCTAATCCCTATGAAAATAAAAAAGACCCTAATCTAAACTAAACTACCAATAGCCCTTAAAAGGGCCTTTTGTAGGGCACTGTCCTAAGTTAAACAGCTCTTTTACGTTTAAAAAGTCCCCCCTAACAGTAAAAACCCCCACCCACCAAACCCCCAAAATAAAAAACCTAACACTAAAAAACTTAAACTACCCATCAAAGGCCATTCAGCTCTTTTACAGCCCATTAAATCCCTAATCTTAAAAATAAAAATCCTAAAACTAAGCCCCAAATAGGTACTCACTGTTCCTGAAAACCGACAGAGAAGGTCTTCCAGGAGGCTTCATCATCTTCTATCTTCATCAGGAGAGAAGGCGGCGTGCGGAGCTGGCTTCCCCGATGCACGGATCCTCAGCGGCGGTCTTCAGCTGCGCAGAGGCTCCTCTTCATGCGATCACCCGTCGCACACTGAAGATTGAATGCAAGGTATCCCATATTTATTGGGGTACCTTGCATTCCTATTGGCTGAAATTTTTAAATCAGCCAGTAGGATGAGAGCTACTGAAATCTTATTGGCTGATTTGAACAGGCAATAGGATTTCAGTAGCTCTAATCCTATTGGCTGATTTTAAAATTTCAGCCACTAGGAATGCAAGGTACCACAAATTGAACGCGGTACCTTGCATTAAATTTTCAGTGTGCGATGGACATTGGATGAAGAGGAGCCTCCACGCCGCCGCTGAAGACCGCTGCTGAGAACCGCTGCTCCGGATCCGCTCATCGGGGAAGAGCGCTCCGCAACTGCCACCTTCGCACAGGATGAAGATAGAAGATGATGGAGCCGTTTGGAAGAAGACCTTCTCCGCCGGACTTCAGGAACGGGTGGAGGGTTTTACTGTTAGGGTGTAATTGGTAATTTTTGTAAGTAAAAGAGCTGTTTAACTTAGGGCAATGCCCTACAAAAGACCCTTTTAAGGGCTATTGGTACTTTACTATTAGATTAGGGGGTATTAGTTTAGGATTAAATTTTTTATTTTGTATAGCTTTGTTTATTTTTTTCTGTAATTTTACTTTTTTATTTTATGTAACTTTGGCTTGGGGGTTTGTATTTTTTAAACATAGACTGCCCTCTGGGCAGGCTTATCGCTTAGTAATAATAATAATAATAATACAGATTTTTTTTTTTAAACCTCAATAAAAAATATTAAGATGGGCTTTATATAAGTTATGTGTAGTATTCAGGTTATTGTTCGAGTATTAATGGTGTCCTTTTTGGCCCTCTTTGAAGTTCAAAGGAGGGTTATGTTTTTATGGGAGGGGGTTTATTTTGTTGAGGAGGTTGTTTTATATTTTTCTGGGGTTTTTTTGTTTTGTTTTGACCACGCATGATACGTCAAACTTTTTAGAATGACCGATAACCTAAATTTCCTGCCTTGGAATGTGGGGGGAATTTCCTCCCCATCCAAACGCAAACAGATAATTAAACATCTTGGTAAACTTAATCCTGACATTGTTTTACTACAGGAGACCCACCTTAAGGAACCTGAAATTAATAAATTAAAATTTAAATGGGTTGGAGAGGTCTTTGATACTCCTTGTGTTAGAAGAAAATGTGGAGTGGCAATCTTAATACATACAAAATTAGATTACCAAATAATTAATGTTGAATTAGATCCAGATGCCAGATTTATCTTACTGCAAATTTTAAAAAACAATTTATTATATGTAATGTATACAGCCCTAATTATTTTGTACCGTCTTTTTGGGACCAGATAAAGTCTAAATTATTTTCTCTTGGGAGTAACAATTTAATTTTGGGAGGTGATTTTAATATCTTCCTATGTCCTGTATTAGATAGAATGTCTGCAAAATCCCTGCAAATGCATAATAAAATAGCTAAATATTTTAGAAAAATGTGCACTTTTCTAAAATTAAAAGATGCTTGGAGAATCAAATTTCCTAACTCCTGTACATACACCTGTGAGTCCAAATCATTTGGTACATTTTCCAGGATTGATTATATTTTAATGTCTGAGAATCTCACTTTATTAATGTCCCCAGAATAAAAGACATTTTGATTTCGGATCATGCAATAATATCCCTCTCATTCCAATTAAATAAAAGGCGCAATGATAAGGAATTGAGTTTTACCTTCCCTCGATATTTGTCTAATAATAGTAAATTTACTAATTGGTTGACTCAGAAATGGAAAGAATATTATTCTATTAACAGCTCTTACCTAAATAAAATAAAGACCTGTTGGGAAGCTGCAAAAGCTGTATTGAGAGGACAAATTAAATCTTACATGTGTCACTGTAAAAATAACATTCTTTTGGCTGCCTCACACAGCCAACATTCCTTTGAGGATGCGTGCGCAACTGGCGACTGCGATGGATGCGTTACAAACGCGATTATAGTATAGATTATTACACTATTATATAATACAATACTGACAAGCATAACAAAATTACAAAAAAAATATAAGAATGTCTGTTAAAGAAAGACCACCGGGGACGTGTCCAAACAGCAGCTTTGAGCAGTTGCATTTTAGAGCTCCGGACGAAGAGTTTACAATCCGCCGATTACTGCTCTATATCTACAGCATTAAGTGCTAACACGACTGGCTTTGTCATTTCATAGCTTCTGAATTATAAATTCAACAAAGATTGCTGTATTAATGACCCCAAGAGCAGAAAAGGACACCTGAGACCTGAAGCAGCGGCTTAATTACAGGCGGCGCCTTCCCCCCTGGATCTTCGGAGGTGTCCGGCCAGAGCTGATTGCATCACTACTACATCTCTACACACTAGATTGGCTACGGTATTAACTTTTTCTACTGCTAACAACACACCTTATGCAGTTCATCTAAAACAAGTAAGGACACTGATATCCACTGCTACCATGTGGGCTGAAAATCTTCTCAACAAGTGGGATACAATGCTAATTAAGCTGGAAGCCCTGTTCCAACCATTAATAGAGAAAGCCCTGTCGGACAAAAAGCTACAACTTCTCATAAACAGAGCACCTGTGGCAAAAGCGGGAGAGAAAATATCGCAACATCTCACGACCCATGGACCTGACTTGCATCTCACAAGAAAGCCGTAGAGCCCAACACACAGACAGCAGGGAAGTTTCAACAGTTGGCCTGCATCCCGATAGCACCGCTAATATCAGTCAGACAGGTCAACCACCGCATTTCAAAGCCTAGCATTTACTGGAATAATCCAAAAGCCGGTTGTCCTCTTCTAGAACAGCACAACCACCAGATCAAGATGGTGCAGGAAAAGATGAGGGCAAAGGACCATAGCTGCAAAGGTGATGGAAACATATGGAGATCGCTCTGAGATATCACGTCTGCTTAATCAGACTAAACACAATTCGGAGTCAGAGTGGCTGCCTTGGGGTCTGGTGGGGAGCCCTGTGGGTTCCTTGGACTTAGAAACTTTTAACTCTTTGTTTCTCCGTGACCTTACAGAAATCGCCTCAGAATATATACCACAAGATGGGGACCTCATCGCACCATGCAGCATAAGGTGGATCCGGAGCTTGGTGAAAACAACCTCAGTGGTAAATGATATCTATCGTGCAACACCACTAACAATATCTGCACGTGACCCAGGAATTAAGACAAATCGCCTATTATATTAAAATGATAATAGGTTAGAATGTATTAGAATCTTAGTTAAGCAATATAATATAATATGTTTTGGCTAATGGTTGAAGTTTTCACTTTTAAAAAATGTGGTTGCCTATGTATTTAAGGTTCGAAAGTTTAATTGTATAAGCATAAATGTCCGCTAATATTTTGTATAATTTTTATTGTTTACACATGTATATTATCCCAGACCCAATCACACAACGTATGGGTAGTGGAAACATAGCTAAGAGGAATCACTACTGGGATGCTGTCATTTTATGTATTCCTCTTGGCTATAATATAAAAATTAACTTCCATGTATAGTTCACTGACAAAGTGCATTTACCCTTTTAACATCATAAAGAGCCCACATAGATCAGAAACACATCCTAATAAGAGCCCGGATCAATTACTGATACGTTATGGGTTGTTTTTCTAGACAAGCGGTTCATTTGGGGGTTAGAGGGGGGCCCCTAGGGAATTCATTAATATAAATATACGCAGAACGTGGGTTGCTGGGATAATATGAATGATTACTTTAGTTGTGGCGCTGACACACTATCTCCTCGTCCTGCAGCCCGCGGCCAGGGTTGCAGGGCGAACATATATAAATACAACAAATAGAGTGCTATAACTATTGATTGGCACCTTTATACACACAGTAACCTACCTATACACACGTTCCTAGACTGAGCTTACTTGATAGCCTATACAAAAGTGTAGTATGCCTTCTCAAAATAGATATTATATATTCTCTTTTTAAGTCGCTTTATGGGCAGCTTCTAAACTCCTTACCCACACCAACAAGAGTCAAAAACAGCAATTTCCCTCAAGTTAACAGAATGTGTAGAGACTTTATATAGGTTTAATTTTATCAGCTCTAGCATCAGCATCTAAATACCACCCTGTTCAGAAATTATATTTTGTTGGATGCTGATTTTTCTTATCTTTGCTTTTCCTTTAAAGTTTTTCATTTCAATAATATAACAACCCCCAAACTATTACAAGATCTCCTGTTTGGTCCAAAAGAGACCTAGTACACTGGAAGAAGGTGAAGAAAAATGAGGACTAAGATTCAAAATGTTTAATCATCTTAAGATATGAAGTGAATATCTTGTACACTGCTTATTTTATATATATGTTGTATACTTTTTGTCCTCAATAATAATAAAAAAAAGACCACCAAGTATATGAAAAATCTTTGTTATGTGAATTAAATGTCTTTCTGTGATTCAAAAAAACACTCATGGACCTTTATCTGCTGATATAACAATGTAATTGTGGAATTAGAACAGCTTGAGGGACCACTCTTGGACCTATAAATACTACACTGTGTGCACAGTTAGTAGGCAAGTTGTATTTTTGAGGATTAATTTCATTATTGAACAACTACATTACTCTCGATCATTTCAAATGTTAATAAACCTCAAACCTGAATATTTAAGAAAGTAAAAGCGAGGTTTTTGCTTTCTTAGGAGAATATCTATGTGTGCACAATTATGCTGCAACAAAATGAAAAACGAAATTCACTTGTTTATTTTCATCTGTTAAAGGGACACTAAACCCAATTTTTTTTTCTTTCATGATTCAGATAGAGCATGCAATTTCAAGCAACTTTCTAATTTACTCCTATTATCAATTTTTCTTTGTTCTCTTGCTATCTTTATTTAAAAAGCAGGAATGTGATGCATAGGAGCCGGCCCATTTTTAGTTGAGAACCTGGGTTATGCTTGCTTATTGGTGGGTAAATGTAAGTCTCCAATAAGCAAGCGATATCCATGGTGCTGAACCTAAAATGGGCTGGCTGCTAAGATTTACATTCCTGCTTTTAAAATAAAGATAGGAAGAGAACGAAGAAAAAATGATACTAGGTGTAAATTAGAAAGTTGATTAAAATTGAATGCTCTATCTGAATCATGAAAGAAAAAAATTGGGTTCAGTGTCCCTTTAAAGTGAGAATAATAAACAAACAACTCAAAATTTACAAATAAACATTTCTGACATTTCAAAAAATCAGTGACCAATATAGCCACCCTTATTTTCAATAACAGTCATAAGCCTTCCATCCATGGAGTCTGTCAGTTTCTTGAACTGTTGACAATCAACTTTTTGTGCAGCAGCAACCACAGCCTCCCAGACACTGTTCAGATAGGTATACTGTTTTCCTTCACCGTAAGGTGAAGGACCCCACCTCCACCTTGCTGGCATCTGAGTCGAAGTGGAGCTCTGTGCCCGTTACTGATCCAGCCACGAGCTCATCCATCTGGTCCATCAAGAGTCACTCTCATCTCCCCAGTCTATAAAACTCAGTCTTCAGATATTTCTTGGCCCAGTCTTGACATTTCAACTTATGTGTCTTGTTCAGTGGGGGTCGGGTTTCAGCCTTCCTTACCTTGGCCATGTCTTTGAGCACTGAACACCTTGTACTTCTGGGCACTCCAGGTAGGTTGCAGTTCTGGAATTTGACAGCACTGGAGGATAATGGGTTCCTGGTAGATTCACGTTTGATTCTTCTCAAATCTTTGGCAGTTAATTTGGTATTTTTCTCTTTTCTTGCAACCCTGTTGACTATTTGCAACAAAAATGTTGTTCTGTGATTACGCCCCAATAACTTAGCAATTTAAAGAGTGCTGCATCCCTCTGAAATACTTTTTACAATTTTTGACTTTTCAGAGTCAGTTAAATCTCTCTTTTGGGCCATTTTGCCTGAGGAAAAGAAGCTGCCTAATAATTATGCACACCTTGATATAGGGTGTTGATCTCCTAAGGCCACACCCTCCCTCACACAAATACACATCACCGGATATGCTTAAAACCAATAAGCATTCAAGTTTATACAGCTTGGAGTTGGACAATATGCATAAAATGATGATTTGGTCAAAATACTCACTTGCCTAATAATTATGCACACAGTGTATAATACTGTACACACATAAGCAAAAACCATCAAAGGAAAGCATCATAATAACTGATAATGCTAGAAAACAGCTTACCATCTACCAAGAACAGATTAGCATTAACACCACCAAACATTAAAGTGATGGTAAATACTAGCATTTGTGAAACGCTTGGATTTACCATTGGAACAAATACTTGATGCTCAAAATCTCCTTTATTTGTTTGCAGAGTTCACAGCACTGAGCTGCTAAGGCAGCCCGCGGCAGAACGCTATTTGGCTGAGAGGTGAAGTTTCCACCTCTTATTCAATAGCCGTGCGGGAAATCCAGCGCCAGTTGGTATAAACAGAAAAAGGGGGTGTCTACCAGCGCTAGACTAAACAGCTTCCTATGGCTCCTAAAGGCAAAGGGTCCCTAGCTGACCCTAAAGAAGGGAAAAAAATATTGAAAAATGCTAAGGAGCACCTAATATATGTTAAGGCAAGGATAGTGATATTTATTAAACAATGATATTAAATAAATGACAAATTATTGACAAATGAATGTTACAATTCCTAAAAGTCATGGATCCATGATACTACAAACCAATAAAATGATATATAATTGTATAAAATAGCACAAACTGATAACAATATTATTATTGCACAAACAAGTGACAATAAACTGATGACAATAATATTGCACAAACTAATAACAATGGTGCAACTCAAGATAAGAAATCAAATCAAATATTAAAAGCAAGTCCTGAGTCGTATGAGAAAAGTTCATCAAATAAGTAAATGGTCCTGGGGTATACCTTGAGGGTTCAAAAAATGTGTGTATACAAAGAAGTGAAAAAATGGTAATATATGTGAAAAAATATGAGTGAGGTTCGTTAAAAATGCAAAAAAAAATGAAAAGATGCAAAAATATACAATGCAAAAAATAACGTTAGAATTATAAGTGATTAGTGATCAAAAAATGTCAAAAAATAATCCAAAAGTATACTGTCATCCAAACGTATGTGTGAGAGTGAGGATCCTGATTGTAAAGATCCTGAATATAAAAACAGACTGATTGGTTCCTCAGTGACAAAGGTAATCAAATGATAGGCAAACACAAAGTGGTTGAAATCCGGAATTATCCAAGAATTCTCTCATTCATTCATAATTTCTGTATACCTGTAAGTGAAAAACAATAACATAGTGCAATAATGCTAAATCAAGAATAAATAACTGAAATGAAGCTCACCATAAGATGTCAACGCGTTTTGGCCCTGTATGTGGGCCTTTTTCACGACTATGATATGGTATGGTGAAAATGCTTCTTAAATACCTTTAAATGGCCAATTATCTTGCTTCTATTTTGGCACCAAAAATTGTTGTGATCTGAACCGGAACCGGATGTGATATGTCCGGATGTGATATGTATGTCTTACTATTACCTCATCTGTGTATGTATAAAAATCCCCCTTCATGAATATAACTATGTTTGCTTCGTTTACCGCAATTTTCACGGTTACTGGAACCGGAAATTATGTATTCACACCTCACTTCCTGTTTCGGGCTACCGGAAGTGTCGGTATCTTCACTTCCGTTTTCGGTTTTTCGGGTAATGGGAAATTCACAACGTTTCCGGTAAAAAGATGACATATTTAGATCGTTGGTGGTGCTCACATTATATTAAATGATTGGGAGAAAAAAAGCACTCTGTATATTAAGTGAGAATGTGAACTCAGAAATGGGGCCAAATATATGCGATATCTAATTGGTTAAATTGATATGTTTTCAAATGTGAGAAACATACATTATATAAAACAATATATAAAACAATGTATAAAATGATATATAAAACGATATATAAAAAAATATATAAAATAATTAAGACTGATCGAATCTATTATTACTAAAACAGGAGTATAAGTAAACAATTAAAACAATCTCTAGGGAGATATAAAACAATCTCTAAAACAGATATGGTGATGTAATGGGATAGACATATTCCTATTTATACTGTGTTTACAGACCAAATAAAAAAGGAAATGAATCTATACAGCCCACATAAAAAATCCCATTCTAATTCTGTCAGGGCTTTCTGCATATAAATCAGCTATGGGCAGAAGTGATCTCGCCTATTTATAAATAGGATATGTCTATCCAAATGATTAGAGAGAAAGAAAAAACACCCTATTTTGGGGTGGAGGAGTGATACTGCTATTATAGAATCACTAAAAATAAATGCATTAGGGTATAGGATAACCTAACTCTGGTATGGGCTATAGTAGTCTATAATGATAATGACTTATATCTAGCTTTGTGTAGCTAGTATGAAGATACATGCTATACTTCAGCTATGTTAATATAAGCACTGAATTCAAATATACAGGGAGTGCAGAATTTTTAGGCAAATGAGTATTTTGACCACATCATCCTCTTTATGCATGTTGTCTTACTCCAAGCTGTATAGGCTCGAAAGCCTACTACCAATTAAGCATATTAGGTGATGTGCATCTCTGTAATGAGAAGGGGTGTGGTCTAATGACATCAACACCCTATATCAGGTGTGCATAATTATTAGGCAACTTCCTTTCCTTTGGCAAAATGGGTCAAAAGAAGGACTTGACAGGCTCAGAAAAGTCAAAAATAGTGAGATATCTTGCAGAGGGATGCAGCACACTTAAAATTGCAAAGCTTCTGAAGCGTGATCATCGAACAATCAAGCGTTTCATTCAAAATAGTCAACAGGGTTGCAAGAAGCGTGTGGAAAAACCAAGGCGCAAAATAACTGCCAATGAACTGAGAAAAGTCAAGCGTGCAGCTGCCAAGATGCCACTTGCCACCAGTTTGGCCATATTTCAGAGCTGCAACATCACTGGAGTGCCCAAAAGCACAAGGTGTGCAATACTCAGAGACATGGCCAAGGTAAGAAAGGCTGAAAGACGACCACCACTGAACAAGACACACAAGCTGAAACGTCAAGACTGGGCCAAGAAATATCTCAAGACTGATTTTTCTAAGGTTTTATGGACTGAAGAAATGAGAGTGAGTCTTGATGGGCCAGATGGATGGGCCCGTGGCTGGATTGGTAAAGGGCAGAGAGCTTCAGTCCGACTCAGACGCCAGCAAGGTGGAGGTGGAGTACTGGTTTGGGCTGGTATCATCAAAGATGAGCTTATGGGGCCTTTTCAGGTTTAGGATGGAGTCAAGCTCAACTCCCAGTCCTACTGCCAGTTTCTGGAAGACACCTTCTTCAAGCAGTGGTACAGGAAGAAGTCTGCATCCTTCAAGAAAAACATGATTTTCATGCAGAACAATGCTCCATCACACGCGTCCAAGTACTCCACAGCGTGGCTGGCAAGAAAGGGTATAAAAAAAAGAAAATCTAATGACATGGCCTCCTTGTTCACCTGATCTTAACCCCATTGAGAACCTGTGGTCCATCATCAAATGTGAGATTTACAAGGAGGGAAAACAGTACACCTCTCTGAACAGTGTCTGGGAGGCTGTGGTTGCTGCTGCACGCAATGTTGATGGTGAACAGATCAAAACACTGACAGAATCCATGGATGGCAGGCTTTTGAGTGTCCTTGCAAAGAAAGGTGGCTATATTGGTCACTGATTTGTTTTTGTTTTGTTTTTGAATGTCAGAAATGTATATTTGTGAATGTTGAGATGTTATATTGGTTCCACTGGTAAAAATAAATAATTGAAATCGGTATATATTTGTTTTTTGTTAAGTTGCCTAATAATTATGCACAGTAATAGTCACCTGCACACACAGATATCCCCCTAAAATAGCTATAACTAAAAACAAACTAAAAACTACTTCCAAAACTATTCAGCTTTGATATTAATGAGTTTTTTGGGTTCATTGAGAACATGGTTGTTGTTCACTAATAAAATTAATCCTCAAAAATACAACTTGCCTAATAATTCTGCACTCCCTATAGATCCTACATTTACTGTGTATGAGACATGCCCTAAATATACCAAGTTTCTTTGTGAGTTAGTGTCCTAATCTAAATCTGTTATTTTAAATTCAATAAATGAGATAAGTCCTCCTTATTGTTCAGTCCTCTTGGGTATAAACAGTCAAGGTCAAAAATCTATTTGGATTCCGAAGTCAACTTTTTTTTGTCAAAGTCCCCAGCCCTCCAACTCTGTGCTACTATTTGTATACCAAAATAGCTTAGATCTTTTTGATTTCCCTGGTGGTGTGTAGTAAAATGTTTGTAAAGTGGAGTATTGGTGTTCTTGTGTTTGACCTGGAGTAGGTGTTCCCGAATCCTATCTTTGAGGCATCTAGAGGTCTGTCCTACATACTGTAGGCCACAACTACATTGTATTACATATATAACTCCTTTACTGCTACACCTAATTAGATTTTTGATCTCATATTTGTTTTTAGAGTTGTGGGAGATAAAGCTTTTGGTTTTAATCCCCCTTTTTCAGGCTTTACATGTAGCGCAGGGAAACAAACCTCTTATGTCTCTACCAAAGACATCTTTGACTCTTGACGGCTTTTTTTCGAGGAACACTAGGGGATAGTATGCTTTTCAGTTTATCTGTCTTACGATATAAAAATCTCGGTTTTGTAGTTTTTCACCAATAATCTCATCATCTTTGAGCAATGGCCAATGTTTTTCTATGCTCAAAATCTCCTTTATTTGTTTGCAGAGTTCGCAGCACTGAACTGCTAAGGCAGCCCACGGCAGAACGCTATTTGGCTGAGAGGTGAAGTTTCCACCTCTTATTCAATAGCCGTGCGGGAAATCCAGCGCTAGTTGTCACCAAGCCGGACAACAGATGGTACTAAAATGACAAAAAAATATATACCAATAATTGTTACATTTACTTGGTTCCATGATAAATTGGATATTTTAGCATATTATAGAAAAAAATAGTAACCACTGGGGAGAGCAAGATTTTAATCTTTCAAGATTATTCAATAGAAACATCTAACCGCAGAAGAGATGGCGCCCTTTGGATCTCGCCTTATTGAAAAAGGCTATAATGCCCATTTATTATATCCAGCAAGAATCAAAGTTCTAAAGGATGGTGAATGGCATATGTTAAATAATGTAGGATAAGCTACTGGTTTTATGAAAAATGTTTTGAATAAGGGAGAACTCTATGCAACTAAACTATATGTTTATATTTAACCCCTTAATGACCGGACCATTTTTCAATTTTCTTACCCTTAATGACAATGGCTATTTTTACATTTCTGCTGTGTTTGTGTTTAGCTGTAATTTCCCTCTTACTCATTTACTGTACCCACACATATTATATACCGTTTTTCTCGCCATTAAATGGACTTTCTAAGGATACCATTATTTTCATCATATCTTATAATTTCCTATAAAAAAAAATATAAAATATGAGGACAAAATTGAAAAAAACACACTTTTTCTAACTTTGACCCCCAAAATCTGTTACACATCTACAATCACCAAAAAACACCTATGCTAAATAGTTTCTAAATTTTGTCCTGAGTTTAGAAATACCCAATGTTTACATGTTCTTTACTTTTTTTGCAAGTTATAGGGCCATAAATACAAGTAGCACTTTGCTATTTCCAAACAACTTTTTTTCAAAATTAGCGCTAGTTACATTGGAACCCTGATATCTGTCAGGAATACCTGAATATCCCTTGACATGTATATATTTTTTTTAGAAGACAACCCAAAGTATTGATCTAGGCCCATTTTGGTATATTTCATGCCACCATTTCACCGCCAAATGTCATCAAATAAAAAAAAAAGTTCACTTTTTCACAAATTTTGTCACAAACTTTAGGTTTCCCACTGAAATTATTTACAAACAGCTTCTGCAATTAAGGCACAAATGGTTGTAAATGCTTCTTTGGGATCCCCTTTGTTCAGAAATAGCAGACTTATATGGCTTTGGCGTTGCTTTTTGGTAATTAGAAGGCCACTAAATGCTGCTGCGCACCACACGTAAATTATGCCCAGCAGTGAAGGGGTTAATTAGGTAGGTTGTAGGGAGCTTGCAGGGTTAATTTTAGCTTTAGGGTAGAGATCAGCCTCCCACCTGACACATCCCACCCCCTGATCCCTCCCAAACAGTTCTCTTCCCTCCCCCACCCCACAATTGTCCCCGCCATCTTAAGTACTGGCAGAAAGTCTGCCAGTACTAAATAAAAGGGGTTTCTTCTGTTAAGTGTGATCAGTCCACGGGTCATCATTACTTGTGGGATATTAACTGCTCCCCTACAGGAAGTGCAAGAGGATTCACCCAGCAGAGTTGCTATATAGCTCCTCCCCTCTACGTCACCCCCAGTCATTCTCTTGCACCCAACGACTAGATAGGATGTGTGAGAGGACTATGGTGATATATTTAGTTTTTATATCTTCAATCAAAAGTTTGTTATTTTATAATAGCACCGGAGTGTGTTATTCCTTCTCTGGTAGAATTTGAAGAAGAATCTACCTGAGTTTTTTCTATGATTTTAGCCGGCGTAGTTAAGATCATATTGCTGTTTCTCGGCCATCTGAGGAGAGGTAAACTTCAGATCAGGGGACAGCAGGCAGATTAATCTGCAAAGAGGTATGTAGCAGTTTATTATTTTCTGACATGGAATTGATGAGAAAATCCTGCCATACCGTTATAATGTAAACTCAGCCTTGAATGCAGTAGATGTAGCTGATATCAGGCTGTCATGTATGTATATTTTACACTTCAGTTTTCTGGGAAATGGTACTTCTCTGGCTTTTAAACTGTATACATAGACTTAACCTATTTTGCAGGGACTTGCAATAGGTTTTAAATGACAATTAATTATTGAGGTAAAACGTTTTTTTGCTGGCATGTAAAAACGTTTTTTTCTCTGAGGTACTGGGTGAAAAAATGTTTTGGGCACTTTTTTTCCACTTGGCAATAGTTTTGATTTAAATTAGAGCAGTTCACTGATCCCTCTCACTGTTATGTGTGTGGGGGAGGGGCCATTTTGGTGCTTTCACTATGCATCAGAAAAACTCAGTCAGAGGTTCATTTTCTTCCTGCATGATCCGGTTCATCTCTACAGAGTTCAGGGATCTCAAGAGTCTTTTTTGAGGGAAGTAATCATTCACAGCAGAGCTGTGCTGATTGTATTGACTGTGATATAAAAAACATTTATTTGTGTATTTTTTTCTGCTGCCTGGGTTAGTTATCATTTGCTGAAGGGAACAATCCTTTGCTAAAACTGTATATTCTGACAAAGATTGATGCTATAACTTAATTATTTTATCTGTTATAATATTTTCTGTGCTTCTTAAAGGCACAGTTCGTTTTCATATTATTTGTAAATTACTTTGAAAAGTATTTCCAAGTTGCTGTTTATTTGCTAGTGTATTAAACATGTCTGATTCAGAGGAATATCTCTGTGCTATATGTGTTAATGCCAAAGTGGAGCCCAATAGAAATTCATGTACTAAATGTATTGATGCTACTTTAAAAAATAGTCAATCTGTACAAATTGAACATATTTCACCAAACAACGAGGGGAGAGTTATGCCGACTAACTCGCCTCACGTGTCAGTACCTGCATCTCCCGCTCAGGAGGTGCGTGATATTGTAGCGCCGAGTGCATCTGGGCGGCCATTACAAATCACATTACAAGATATGGCTACTGTAATGACTGAAGTTTTGGCTAAACTACCAGAACTAAGAGGTAAACGTGATCACTCTGGGATGAGAACAGAGTGCGCTGATAATGCAAGGGCCATGTCTGATACTGCGTCACAGTTTGCAGAACGTGAAGACGGAGAGCTTCATTCTGTGGGTGACGGTTCTGATCCAAATAAACTGGACTCAGACATTTCAAATTTTAAATTTAAGCTTGAGAACCTCCGTGTGTTACTAGGGGAGGTATTAGCGGCTCTGAATGATTGTAACACAGTTGCAATCCCAGAAAAAATGTGTAGGTTGGATAAATATTTTGCGGTACCGACGAGTACTGACGTTTTTCCTATACCTAAGAGACTTACTGACATTGTTACTAAGGAGTGGGATAGACCCGGTGTGCCTTTCTCACCCCCTCCTATATTCAGAAAAATGTTTCCAATAGACGCCGCCACACGGGACTTATGGCAAATGGTCCCTAAGGTGGAGGGAGCAGTTTCTACTTTAGCTAAGCGTACCACTATCCCAGTGGAGGATAGCTGTGCTTTTTCAGATCCAATGGATAAAAAATTAGAGGGTTACCTTAAGAAAATGTTTGTTCAACAAGGGTTTATATTGCAACCTCTTGCATGTATTGCGCCTGTCACGGCTGCAGCAGCATTTTGGTTTGAGTCTCTGGAAGAGACACTTCAATCATCCACACTAGATGACATCACACACAAACTTAAATTCCTTAAGTTAGCTAATTCATTTATTTCAGATGCCGTAGTACATTTAACTAAACTTGCGGCTAAAAATTCAGGATTCGCCATTCAGGCACGCAGAGCTCTGTGGCTAAAATCCTGGTCAGCTGATGTTACGTCTAAATCTAAATTGCTTAATATTCCTTTCAAAGGGCAGACCTTATTCGGGCCCGGCTTGAAAGAGATTATTGATGACATTACAGGAGGTAAAGGTCATGCCCTGCCTCAGGACAAGGCCAAAGCCAAGGCTAGACAGTCCAATTTTCGTTCCTTTCGTAATTTCAAAGCAGAAGCTGCATCAACTTCCTCTGCACCAAAACAGGAAGGAGCTGTTGCTCGCTACAGACAAGGCTGGAAACCTAACCAGTCCTGGAACAGGGGCAAACAGGCCAGAAAACCTGCTGCTGCCCCTAAGACAGCATGAATTGAGGGCCCCCGATCCGGGACCGGATCTAGTGGGGGGCAGACTTTCCCTCTTCGCCCAGGCTTGGGCAAGAGATGTTCAGGATCCCTGGGCGTTAGAGATCATATCTCAGGGATACCTTCTGGACTTCAAATCCTCTCCCCCAAGAGGGAGATTTCATCTGTCAAGGTTGTCAACAAACCTAACAAAGAAGGAAGCGTTTCTACGCTGCGTACAAGATCTTTTATTAATGGGAGTGATCCATCCAGTTCCGCGGTTGGAACAAGGACAAGGGTTTTACTCAAATCTGTTTGTAGTTCCCAAAAAGAGGGAACCTTCAGGCCAATCTTGGATTTAAAGATCCTAAACAAATTCCTAAGAGTTCCATCGTTCAAGAAGGAAACTATTCGAACAATTTTGCCCATGATCCAAGAGGGTCAGTACTTGACCACAGTGGATTTAAAGGATGCTTACCTTCACATACCGATTCACAGAAGTCATTACCGGTATCTAAGGTTTGCCTTTTTAGACAGGCATTACCAGTTTGTAGCTCTTCCATTCGGACTGGCTACGGCTCCAAGAATCTTCACAAAGGTTCTGGGCACTCTTCTGGCGGTACTAAGACCGCGAGGAATTTCAGTAGCTCCGTACTTAGACGACATACTGATACAAGCTTCAAGCTTTCAAACTGCCAAATCTCATACAGAGATAGTACTGGCATTTCTAAGGTCGCATGGATGGAAAGTGAACGAAGAGAAAAGTTCTCTCTTTCCACTCACAAGAGTTCCCTTCCTGGGGACTCTGATAGATTCTGTAGAAATGAAGATTTACCTGACAGAGGACAGGTTAACAAAACTTCAAAATGCATGCCGTGTCCTTCATTCCATTCAAGAGACCAGAAATTCTCTTCTATGGTGGCTTTATCGGCCACATCTGTCCAGGGGAATGCCATTCAGCAGGCCAGACTGGTCAATTGTAACAACAGACGCCAGCCTACTAGGTTGGGGCGCTGTCTGGAATTCTCTGAAGGCTCAGGGACTATGGAATCAGGAGGAGAGTCTTCTTCCAATAAACATTCTGGAATTGAGAGCAGTCCTCAATGCTCTTCTGGCTTGGCCCCAGTTAGCAACTCGGGGGTTCATCAGGTTCCAGTCGGACAACATCACGACTGTAGCTTATATCAACCATCAGGGAGGGACAAGAAGCTCCCTAGCAATGATGGAAGTATCGAAGATAATTCGCTGGGCAGAGTCTCACTCTTGCCACCTGTCTGCAATCCACATCCCGGGAGTGGAGAACTGGGAGGCGGATTTCTTAAGTCGTCAGACTTTTCATCCGGGGGAGTGGGAACTTCATCCAGAGGTCTTTGCCCAAATACTTCCACGTTGGGGCAAACCAGAGATAGATCTCATGGCGTCTCGACAGAACGCCAAGCTTCCGCGCTACGGGTCCAGATCCAGGGATCCGGGAGCGGTCCTGATAGATGCCTTGACAGCACCATGGACCTTCAGGATGGCTTATGTGTTTCCACCTTTCCCGATGCTTCCTCGATTGATTGCCAGAATCAAACAGGAGAAAGCATCAGTGATTCTAATAGCGCCTGCATGGCCACGCAGGACTTGGTATACAGATCTGGTGGACATGTCATTATGTCCACCTTGGTCGTTACCTCTGAAACAGGACCTTCTGATTCAGGGTCCTTTCAAACATCTTGGAAATTGAACGCTTGATCTTATCAAAGCGTGGTTTTTCTGAGTCAGTTATTGATACCTTAATACAGGCTAGGAAGCCTGTCACCAGAAAGATTTACCATAAAATATGGCGTAAATACCTATATTGGTGCGAATCCAAAGGTTACTCTTGGAGTAAGGTTAGGATTCCTAGGATATTGTCTTTGCTACAAGAAGGTTTAGAAAAGGGGTTATCCGCTAGTTCCTTAAAGGGACAGATCTCAGCTCTGTCCATTCTGTTACACAAGCGTCTGTCAGAAGTTCCAGACGTTCAGGCTTTTTGTCAGGCTTTGGCCAGGATTAAACCTGTGTTTAAAGCTGTGGCTCCACCATGGAGTTTAAACCTTGTTCTTAACGTTTTACAGGGTGTTCCGTTTGAACCCCTTCATTCCATTGATATAAAGTTGTTATCTTGGAAAGTTCTATTTTTAATGGCTATTTCCTCGGCTCGAAGAGTCTCTGAGTTATCAGCCTTACATTGTGATTCTCCTTATTTGATTTTTCACTCGGATAAGGTAGTTCTGCGTACTAAGCCTGGGTTCTTACCTAAGGTAGTCACTAACAGGAATATCAATCAGGAGATTGTTGTTCCATCCTTGTGCCCAAATCCTTCTTCAAGGAAGGAACGTCTTTTGCACAATCTGGATGTAGTTCGTGCCCTTAAATTTTATTTACAGGCAACTAAAGATTTTCGACAAACGTCTTCCCTGTTTGTCGTTTACTCTGGTCAGAGGAGAGGTCAAAAAGCTTCTGCTACCTCTCTCTCTTTTTGGCTTCGTAGCATAATTCGTTTAGCTTATGAGACTGCTGGACAGCAGCCTCCTGAAAGAATTACAGCTCATTCCACTAGAGCTGTGGCTTCCACTTGGGCCTTTAAGAATGAGGCCTCTGTTGAACAGATTTGCAAGGCTGCAACTTGGTCTTCGCTTCATACTTTTTCCAAATTTTACAAATTTGACACTTTTGCTTCCTCGGAGGCTATTTTTGGGAGAAAGGTTCTTCAGGCAGTGGTTCCTTCTGTATAAAGAGCCTGCCTATCCCTCCCGTCATCCGTGTACTTTTGCTTTGGTATTGGTATCCCACAAGTAATGATGACCCGTGGACTGATCACACTTAACAGAAGAAAACATAATTTATGCTTACCTGATAAATTCCTTTCTTCTGTAGTGTGATCAGTCCACGGCCCGCCCTGTTTTTTAAGGCAGGTAAATATTTTTTAAATTATACTCCAGTCACCACTACACCCTTGGCTTCTCCTTTCTCGTTGGTCCTTGGTCGAATGACTGGGGGTGACGTAGAGGGGAGGAGCTATATAGCAACTCTGCTGGGTGAATCCTCTTGCACTTCCTGTAGGGGAGCAGTTAATATCCCACAAGTAATGATGACCCGTGGACTGATCACACTACAGAAGAAAGGAATTTATCAGGTAAGCATAAATTATGTTTTTTCTTTTTTTTAATAAAAAAAAAAAAAATGTTTTAGCTGTGATGGACCCCTGCCTTAGCCCCAACCTCCATGATCCTCCCTCCAGCTCTCTAACCCTCTCCCCTACCTAATTGCCGCCATCTTGGGTACTGGCAGCTGTCTGCCAGTACCCAATTTGCCCCAAAAACAAGTGTTTTTTTTATCTTTTTTGCAATTTTTTAATGTTTTCTGTAGTGTAGCAGCCCCCCACAATACCCCAACCCCCTCCCAGATCCTTATATATATTTTTTTTTAATTCTTTTTTCCCCCCTCTTCCCTGCTCATTGGTGTCAGTGGCCAGCTAAACGCGCGCCCCCGCACGCTCCCGGCACCCGGCGTGCACATTGCACTTACAGGAACCGGATGCCGGGTAGCGATGGGCCGCCCACCCGCCTCCCTGTTATGCTCCCACCCACCAACGAACCGGCACCATCGCTACCGGTGCAGAGAGCGCCACAGAGTGTCTCTCTCTGCATCGGAGTCTTCTGAAAAGGTATTGCAGGATGCCTCCATATGGAGGCATCACTGCAATACCCTGAGAGCTGCTGGAAGCGATTGCGATCGCTTCCAGCACTCTCTTAGACAACTGACGTACCAGGTACGTCTATTGTCATTAACTGGTTGTTAATGCATGACGTACCTGGTACGTCAGTTGTCATTAAGGGGTTAAAATAGATATATCTAACGGATGTTATATTTTAAATTTTCCTTTATTTCCCCCTTTTTCTTTTCTTTCCTCTCCCCCTCCCTTTCCTTCCTCCTTTTCCTCTATTTTAACATAGGTCTTTGAAATAAAATAGGATATGGTTTTTACTAATTTAGTTTCATGGAATGTTAGAGGCGTTACTTCGCCGGTTAAAAGAAGGATGATAGTCAAACATTTAAAATCACTTAAGACACAGATTGCCTTTCTCCAAGAAACATTCTTACAACAAAAGGAACATGTAAAATTAAAAACAGGTTGGGTTGGGGAGGTAATAGCAACCTCCTATCCTAAAACGAAAAGAGGTGTTGCAATTTTAATTCACAAAGATCTTAAGTATGATATTATCAATTCAGAAATTGAAATAGAAGGCAGATATATTATTCTACAGCTTAATATTTTAATCAAAGGTATGTATTATGCAACCTTTATGGTCCAAATGACAAAAATAAGGAGTTTTGGAATAAAATTACTAATAAATTGCTGGAACATGTAGATAATAATTTGATAATAGCTGGATATTTTAATCTTATTGCTAGGGTGACCATATTGCTGCTTTAAAAAGGGACACATATGAAAAATACATATGTCAGGGCTGTTTAAATAAATGTTTTTTATAAGAACCCTGACATAAGTATTTTTCATGTGTGTTCCTTTTTAAAGCAGCAATATGGTCACCCTACTTATTGCCCAATATCCTATAGATCGGCTCCATAGAGGAAAAACTAAGGAGAAAAGTTGAAAATCTAAAATTAAACTGTTTTAAAAATGTAGAAATATACCTAATGTTAAAGATATATGGAGACTCCATAATCTGGATAGTAAAGGTTTTACATGTGAGTCCAATACACACATGACCCTATCTAGGATTGATTACTTCCTAATAAACAAGAGGCTAGCTAGTAAAGGTCTGGAAGCAGAAATTTTGTCAATTATTATTTCTGATCATGCACCCATTATTTTGTGCATCCTCTTTGATATGCTGAAAAAACCTTCAACCTCATTTATATTCCCAAGATACCTTTGCAATTATATCAAATTTAGGAATTGGCTAATTGAAAAATGGAATGAATATATGTGATTTAATGAGCACTTGGTACAAAATCCTGAAATAGTGTGGGAAGCCTCTAAGGCAGTTTTAAGGGGGAAATCAGCTTGTGAACGCATTTAATACATACTTTAGAGATAATACTGTTAGAAATTGGGAGATATATGAGAATGCTAAAAAAGAGAGAGACATTTTCCTACAGCAAAACTGAACCCAAATGTTTTTCTTTCGTGATTCAGATAGAGCATCAAGTTTTAAGCAATTTTCTAATTTACTCCTATTATCAAATTTTCTTCATTCTCTTGGTATCTTTATTTGAAATGCAAGAATGTAAGTTTAGATGCAGGCCCATTTTTGGTGAACAACCTGGGTTGTTCTTGCTGATTGGTGGATACATTAATACACCTATAAAAAAAGTGCTGTCCAGAGTTCTGAACCAAAAAAACACAAAAAGCTTAGATGCCTTCTTTTTCAAATAAATATAGCAAGAGAACTAAGAAAAATTGATAACAGGAGTAAATTAGAAAGTTGCTTAAAATTGCATGCTCTATCTAAATCACAAAAGAAAAAAATTGGGTTCAGTGTCCCTTTAAGGACTAATGCAATACTTTACAGATATGGGGAGGAAATGGGGTAATGTATATCGAATTTAATAAAGCAGAAGGGGAGAGGATCTAATATAATTTTGCCAATACATGACAAGAATAAGAGATTAACTCAGACAAAAGAGATCAGCACAGTGTCCTTAGAATTTTATAAACAAATTTATTCACCTAAAGAAACTGAGGGAAGTAAAAGATCTTTTTGCAGGGATTGTCACGCCACAGGTATCCGCAGAAGCAGTGGAAAAAAAAAAATTCAGCAAAAAAAAAAAATGTGTTTAATTTTTTTTATTAGTGTGTGTGTGTGTGTTAAGTGTTAATAATATTATTTATTATACATTGATTTCAAGTCTGAGTGTAGACTGTATAGGCTTTGTATAGCAGTGACTGAGTCTGTAGCCTGTAGGTACCACCATTAATATTGTTGTAAGAAGCAAGAGGGAGCTAGGACCAGGCAGACACAGAGCAGAGCCAGAGCTCAGGCTCAGCTGACGTCACCAGAGTAGACCACACCGCATCAGTCACTAGCGTCTCCTCCTCCTAATCTATCTAACTAAGGCTGCTCTCACTGCGCGAGTGCGCGCACACCAGACACCAGTCAGTCACCACACCACTCCCACAACAACGTTGTCACCTGACCTCCTCCCTATCCTAACCTGATCGCACGTGCGATAAAGCAAAACCCTATCCTGCACAGTGATCTCTATGCATCACTGTGCAGGCGTAGCTCCGCCCAGCCCGGCACTGCTAATAGAGCCCTATTCGCACAGCTGTGCGAGCTGACTTCAGCCTGTGCTCTGGCTCCTCCCACAGTTGGCCTGATGGCTGAGTCTCGCCTCTGATACGCTGTTGCGTCACGTGACCCCCCCCACAAGGCTCCTCCCCCTCAACGGCGCGAAAATCTCATTGAGGAGATAGCCGCTGAGCGGATAGGAGCCTTGTTTACACAGCTCTGACCTTATGTTCAACAAACTTGCCTCTCTTTGTTAAAAAACAAACGATTTAGCCCTTGCTGCAGACGTGTTGGTGCTGACACTGAGTCACTGAGACAGAGAATAAGAGATTATTAATTGGGAATTTGTGAATAGTTAGTAGTGGGCAGTGGGCCTTATTTTGCTGCAGGCCTGCAGCTGAGCTTATTAGTTTAGTTTAAAGTTTTAAACTAAGTAGTTAGTTAATTTACAGAGTTGAGATAGATTAGTAGTAGAGAGTGAGACAGACACCAGTGTGTGTGAGAAAAAAAAGTTAATTTTTTGTTTTAACTTAACATTTAGAGTACTTAGGTAGAGTAGAGGGAGTTCTCTCTTAAAACAATTGGCTTTAGTCAGTAAGTTTAGTGGAGTAATTTGGGAATAATAAAATAATATTTTTGTCAGCAGATTGCAATTAGAAGTTTTGCAAAAAAAATTATTATTATTTTTTTTTTTTTACAAATACAAAAAGCAGTTAACTGCTGTGCTGTTGCTGATGCTGTCATGGTTGCTTACCATTAATACATTTAATTTAAGTATTTTAGCAGATTAATTAGCAGATTGCAATTAGAAGTTTTGCAAAAAAAGAGCAAAGTTTTTTTGTAAAAAAAAAAGCAGTTAACTGCTGTGCTGCTGCTGATACTACTAGTTGTTGACCATTGACGGCTGTCACGGTTGCTTACCATTAATACATTTAATTTAAGTATTTTAGCAGATTAATTAGCAGATTGCAATTAGAAGTTTTGCAAAAAAGAACAAAGTTTTTTGTAAAAAAAAAAGCAGTTAACTGCTGTGCTGCTGCTGATACTACTAGTTGTTGACCGTTGATGGCTGTCACGGTTGCTTACCATTAATATATTTAATTTAAGTATTTTAGCAGATTGCAATTAGAAGTTTTGCAAAAAAAGAACAAAGTTTTTTTTTTAAAAAAAAGCAGTTAACTGCTGTGCTGCTGTTGATACTACTAGTTGTTGACCATTGACGGCTGTCACGGTTGCTTACCATTAATACATTTAATTTAAGTATTTTAGCAGATTAATTAGCAGATTGCAATTAGAAGTTTTGCAAAAAAGAACAAAGTTTTTTGTAAAAAAAAAAGCAGTTAACTGCTGTGCTGCTGCTGATACTACTAGTTGTTGACCGTTGATGGCTGTCACAGTTGCTTACCATTAATACATTTAATTTAAGTATTTTAGCAGATTAATTAGCAGATTGCAATTAGAAGTTTTGCAAAAAAAAGAGCAAAGTTTTTTTGTAAAAAAAAAAAGCAGTTAACTGCTGTGCTGCTGCTGATACTACTAGTTGTTGACCGTTGACGGCTGTCACGGTTGCTTACCATTAATACATTTAATTTAAGTAGTTTAGCAGATTGCAATTAGAAGTTTTGCAAAAAAAGAACAAAGTTTTTTTTTTAAAAAAAAAAAAGCAGTTAACTGCTGTGCTGCTGTTGATACTACTAGTTGTTGACCGTTGACGGCTGTCACGGTTGCTTACCATTAATACATTTAATTTAAGTATTTTAGCAGATTAATTAGCAGATTGCAATTAGAAGTTTTGCAAAAAAAGAACAAAGTTTTTTTTATAAAAAATAAAGTAGTTAACTGCTGTGCTGCTGCTGATACTACTAGTTGTTGACCGTTGACGGCTGTCACGGTTGCTTACCATTAATACATCTAATTTAAGTATTTTAGCAGATTAAATTAGTAGATTGCAATTAGAAGTTTTGCAAAAAAAGAACAAAGTTTTTTTTAAAAAAAAAAAAAAGCAGTTAACTGCTGTGCTGCTGTTGATACTACTAGTTGTTGACCGTTGACGGCTGTCACGGTTGCTTACCATTAATACATTTAATTAAGGTATTTTAGCAGATTAATTAGCAGATTGCAATTAGAAGTTTCGCAAAAAAAGAACAAAGTTTTTTTTATAAAAAAAAAAGCAGTTAATTGCTGTGCTGCTGCTGATACTACTAGTTGTTGACCGTTGATGGCTGTCACGGTTGCTTACCATTAATACATCTAACTTAAGTATTTTAGCAAATTAAATTAGCAGATTGCAATTAGAAGTTTTGCAAAAAAAGAACAAAGTTTTTTTAAAAAAAAAAAAGCATTTAACTGCTGTTCTGCTATTGATACTAAAATTAGGCAGTAAACCGCCATATTTAACATTTTATATTTTATCTCTAGTGAGCTATATTATTATAATTATTATAAGATATTACCTATTAGTTGTAGTTGATATTTTCTAACAGCTGCAATATATTTTATAACAATTGGCACCGCAAAACTACTTGCCGTTGCCTACTAGTGTTGTAGATTTTCTAACAGCTGCAGAGCTACATACCTACAAGTTATATATTACATAACAACCGCAAAACTATTAAACTATTACTTCAAGTTGAGTTGTATATTTTCTAACAGCTGCAGAGCAGCAGAGCTACCTACCTACAAGTTATATATTACATAACAACCACAAAACTATTACACTTTTAATATATTTTCTAACTGCTGCAGGGCTACCTACCTTCAAGTTATATATTACATAACAACCGCCAAACTATTAAACTATTACTGCAAGTTGAGTTGTATATTTTCTAATAGCTGCAGAGCTACCTACCTACAAGTTATATATTACATAACAACCACAAAACTATTAAACTTTTAATATATTTTCTAACAGCTGCAGAGCTACCTACCTACAAGTTATATATTACATAACAACCGCCAAACTATTAAACTATTACTTCAAGTTGAGTTGTATATTTTCTAACAGCTGCAGAGCAGCAGAGCTACCTACCTACAAGTTATATATTACATAACAACCACAAACCTATTAAACTTTTAATATATTTTCTAACAGCTGCAGAGCTACCTACCTACAAGTTATATATTACATAACAACCGCCAAACTATTAAACTATTACTGCAAGTTGAGTTGTATATTTTCTAACAGCTGCAGAGCTACCTACCTACAAGTTATATATTACATAACAACCGCCAAACTATTAAACTATTACTTCAAGTTGAGTTGAATATTTTCTAACAGCTGCAGAGCTACCTACCTACAAGTTATATATTACATAACAACCGCCAAACTATTAAACTATTACTTCAAGTTGAGTTGAATATTTTCTAACAGCTGCAGAGCTACCTACATACAAGTTATATATTACATAACAACCGCCAAACTATTAAACTATTACTTCAAGTTGAGTTGTATATTTTCTAACTGCTGCAGAGCTACCTACCTACAAGTTATATATTAGATAAGAACAAAGGACTGTTCTTTGTGTGTAAACTAATAGTTAAGATGGCACTTAGTAAAATTAGTGTGTCTGAGCTAAAGCAATTACATTTTTCAATGTTGCCCATTGAAATTAAAATGCTCAGGCCAACACCTATGCTTAACCTTACCCAGGTGACAAAATGTAAAACTAGAGATTACAAAAGAGAATTCAAACCCGAGGTATATGGTAAATATCCATGGATTTGTGGTTGTGAATTATCTAACAGGCTCTTTTGTTTTTATTGTCTCCTGTTTGCAAAACAAAGTGGGGATACAAGCTGGGTGAGTTATGGTGTCGCCGATTTATCACATTTAAGTCAAAAAACAAATAAACATAATTGCTCCCAATCCCATTTAAACTCCACATTAGAGTTTAATTTGCTAGGAAGGGTTGATATTCGGCAACAACTTGACAGTGCATATCGTTTGAATATTAAAAAACATAATGAGCAAGTAACAAAAAATCGCAATGTTCTTTCCAAAATAATTAATTGTATTTTATTTTGTGGCGCATTTGAGCTTGCACTTCGAGGACATGACGAACGCGATGATTCATTAAATCCAGGCATTTTCATAGGTCTTATAAACTTCTCAGCAGAGCTTGATGCATCTCTAAAAGAACATCTCGCTAGTGCCACTGTTTTTAAAGGAACATCAAAAGAAATTCAAAACGATTTATTAGACTGTATGCTTACTGTTTGCCAGAACCAAATAAAGAAGGAAATCTCAAATGCAAGTTTTGTAGCAGTGATAGCAGATGAAACTACTGATGTTTCATCTGCCTTCCAATTGGTTGTTGTTTTTAGATACATTATAGGTAACGGACAACCGGTTTAGAGATTCTGGGAATTCACTAATCCAGCTGGACATGATGCAGAATCTTTAGCTACGTGTATTCAAGCTACTTTGGAAAAAGTTATAGACAACCCAGAGAAACTGATATCGCAGAGTTACAACGGTGTAAGCGTGATGAGTGGTCAGCATACAGGTGTTCAGGCTATAATTAAACGTACCTACAAGAATGCACATTTTGTGCATTGCTGCGCACATCAGCTCAATTTAATTGTCAGCCAAGCAAGCAGTCAAAATCAACAAGTTTGAGTATTTTTTTCAAATCTAAGTGACGTTACTAACTTTTTTAGTAACTCACCACAAAGGATAGCTATTCTAGATGAAACTGTTAGAAGAAGGATACCTCATGGTTCAGCCACCAGGTGGAATTTCAAGAGTCGAACCGTCAATACAGTTTTTGAAAACAGGGAACAGTTAATTGAATGCATGGAAAAAATAGAGTCAACATCGAAAAAAGAAATAGCTATAAATCAAGCAGGGGCTATTCGGCGTATGTTACAAGACTCGGTATTCGTGTTTTGGCTTACAGTTTTTCACAATATTATGCCACATGTAGATGTGTTATACAACCAACTTCAGAAAACACAAACAGATGCGGCACTTATTAGAAAACATATTAACACTTTCCAGCAGACAATGGAAAACGAAAGGAATAGAATGGACACAGTGACCATGACGATATCAGAAACAGAGGAAACATCTAGGAAAAGGAAGAGAGAAAATATTCACATTGCTCAGACTGTGGCAGCTAAAGAGATATGTGATGTTATCACAAATCAAGTAAAAGATAGATTTTCTTTTATAACTCCCTACTCGGCTGTTTCTCTCCTCCAAGCAGAAAAATTTGCGGATTACGAGAAATTTTTTCCAAATCAGCTTCTTGACCAAACATCAGCTGTTTATCACACATTACAGAAAGATCGCCTGAAAACTGAACTAGGAGTAATTTACAGAAGACCAGATTTCAGAAATATGAATGGTGCCATTAGTCTTCTACAGTTTGTAATAGAAAATAACTTGGACAGTACTTTCTCGGAGACCTACAAACTGTTGCAAATTATTTCAACTATTCCCGTGACAACTGCTGAGGCTGAGAGATGTTTCTCAACTTTAAAACAAGTTAAGACATTTCTAAGGAGCACCATGACTGAGGAAAGACTGACCGCTCTAGCCATGCTGACAATTGAAAAACAATTGATAAATGACATTCCTAAATTCAATGAAAATGTTATTGATCTATTTGCCTCAAAAAAAGACAGGCATTGACTTGATTTACAAAACTTGTACTTGAGTTATAAACATTGTTTTAATGTTTACCTTTGAAGTAAATTATGAAGCACTAGTGTAATAGAAAAAAATCTTCTTTTGTACTTGAAAGTAAAATGTTGGTGTATTTATCTTCATGTTGCCAAGGCCTTTGGTTGCATTGCCTAATATTGAACACTGGGAGCTGGGGCAACAGTAATTGAAATGTGGTTGTATTTCTCTATAAAGTGGAAGGTTCTTTAAATCCAGGAATATATATGTTTTCATAAATGTACATTCAATATTCTTATTATTTTGCAGCTTTAATTACTCATTTGGTTAATATATATATATATATATATATATATATATATATATATATATATATATATATATTATATAATTTAACTGAGCACCATCATGTATATTTTAAGACTAGACATGGGCAGGTAGTGTAGGCTCCTCCATTTGTGCACTGTCGCACGTGAACATGGATGTACTGAAGAGTATGCATTCATAGATTTAAGATGTCTGTGTCCACTGTGAGGAACACAGTGAGCAATGCATGGTGAGGATATGGAAGACCACAGGCACAGTTCTTGTTGAGGCCAGAAGTGGCAGGGCAAGTAAAATATCAGAGAGGGCCAGAGGCAAAGGCAAAGGATGGTGAGAACAGTCAAAAACAGCCCACAGACCACCTCCAAAGACCTGTACTACTGGTAATATTGTTGAGGGTCTCATGGATTCCACTCAATATCAGCAGATACTTGAGAATAATGTTGAGGAATCTGTCACAAACTTCAGTTGAAGTTACCCCCAGGCCGGGGCTGGATATTTCAAGAAGATGATGACCAAAAACACTGCTGGTTCAAATGAGTGGGGCCATTTGAGTGGCATGACTTTCACAAAGGGGTGTGGCTTTTAAAAATGTGCGTGGCTTGTTAAAAGGGGCGTGGCTTTTAAAAAGGGGTGTGTTTTTTCAAAGGGGCATGGCTTTCTAATAGGGGCAGGGTCTTGTGCACCCCCATCCTAAAAATTCACCAGCCGCCACTGCGCAGAAGAGCTAGTTGAATTAAGTAAGCTAATTTCTCAGGTTGAAATAGAGAAAGCTATTAATTCTGCATCAAATAACAAAGATCCAGGCCCTGAAACACCAAAATTGTTATTGTTTAAAAATACCTTTACTACCCACCCCCCCCAGTTTTGCACAACCAACATTGTTACACTAATATACTTTATAATATTTAAACCTCTAAATGTCTGCCTGTTTGTTAGCCAATACAGAGAGCCTTTTATCACGTTTTTTTATTACTTTTTTCACAACAAGAGACTGCTAATTCATGTGTGCCATATAAATAAAATTGTGCTCTCTCCCAGGGAGTTGTGCAGGACACCACACTAATTGGCTAAAATGCAAGTCAATAGATAATAAATAAATAAATAGCCATGTGATAAGGGGCTATCAGAAGAGGGTTCACAAGGTCATCACAAAGGTAAAAAAGTATATTAATATAACCATGTTGGCTGTGCAAAATTGGGGAATGGGTAATAAAGCGATTATCTATCTTTTTAAACAATAACATTTTTTGAGTCAACTGTCTCTTTAATAGTTGTGGTTATAAAAGTGTTATAACTACATTGATTTTTCTGTTATGCTGAAAAGATCAGATCAACTGAAATGCATTTTCAAAAATGTCTTATTCATAGAAACATATTAGTTCTCATTGATTTGGTATTTTTATCATTCACAAAACTGAGCAGTATTTGTATAGCATCACTTTTTTATCATGAAAAGGTACATAGCGGGCTTATTTAGTGGTGTATTTAGATTTTGAACTGCCCTAGATTCTGGGAAATCTGCCTCACACACTAACAATTTTTCCTCATATTAGCCTCACAGATTTCTCCTAATTAGAGGCCAGGGGCACATGTAATGGTCAAGCACACCCACTAGACAACCATGTATCAATGATTATACAATTAATGAATAAACAATTTGGAGAGCAAAGGTGTGAAAATGCATAATGTCATAGAAGTACCCCTGTAATTAAAGGGACAGTACACTGAAAAATAGTTTTTTCCTTAATGTGTTTCTAATTACTTTTTTTAACAACTGCAGAGTATAAAATGTAGGAGAACTTGCTTTTAAGGTTTATGTATATGAACTGGCTGATTTTGTGTTTTGAAGCCACAACCTAAATGAGGTGAGCTTGTAGGTATAATCAGATCTCATTACTTTATCACATTGTGTACATATGCATGCATCTTTATCTTATATCTGTCTGTAAACCAAAGAACAATACTTGGAGAGAACAATTGAAAATTATCATTGTATTACCTTATCTATTCTATTCACCACTGGGAGTTTAATTTCTTCAGCTGGCTGTTTTTAGCCAGCTTATTTATAGCTTGGACCTTAGGCCAGAACTTTCAGAATAGGTGGGGATACCACAGACTAAATTAACTATTGCAAATGCCAATATAAGGGTAAAGGAAATACTTGAAAACAATTTTATACACTCCAACAGGTAAAGTGGATCATTGGGAACAAATTAAAGGGAAGAAAATGTTTGAGTAAACTGTCCCTTTAAAGTTTTTTTTATGTTTTACTGTTTAGAAAGATAGATAATGCCTTTACCACCCATTCCCCAGCTTTGCATAACCAACATTGTTATATTAATATATTTTAAATATACTTTATAACCTCTAAGGTTGCTTGTTTCTAAGTCCCTGCATGCCGCTCCTTATTTCAGTTCTTTTTTTTTTTTCACGACATTGTAAAACATAGTATCGACATGAATTATACATTACAAAGCCATGGGATAGGGTACATTGAATTTTCAGTCTGTCAGAGGTTGTATAAACTGTATCCTATTGAGTCCCAATTGTCCAATGTTAAATAAAAAAACTGTATTGATGATACTCAAATGTGTCTTTTTTTTATTTATTTGCCTTATTTAAACCATATTCAACAATAGTAAACTAACAAATATATGAACACAATTAAGTGAGCAACCTAATAATAATATAAAATGAAATAAAATAAAATAAAATAGGTCATGATTTATCCATAAAATAATATATAATCTTCTTCAGGGTCTAAGAAGGGTACTGACATTTCATGAAATTTATAGATATTCATAGCGTCAGAGAAGGCATTCTGAAATGTCATATAAGATATAAGGTTCTTAGGGTTATGTTATTTATGGGTGTGAGAGGTAGGGAATGTTGGAATAGGGCAAAGATGGGTATGTGATGGAGGAATGACGAAATGGTAAAGCGATGTGAGATGATGAGGAGATAACTGATGAGTATTGCATGAATAAATGAAGATGTGATGGTATGATGGAGGACCCATTCCCGATTTTGTTACTCTTTCTCGTCTCATTGGTGAAATTTATAGGTGGGGAGACATATTTAAGCCCAGCATTCTCATTATCTGATTTTGACATTTCACCTGGTGAGTTAGTCTGTTGGACTCCATATAATATACACTTTTAATGTACTGGGGGGGTCAAATTTATATTCATCCCAATAGAATTGCATGAAGTGGAAAAATTCAATTTTCTGTTTTTATAATACCTATAACCTTCTAATGTGAACAATTTGTCTATACGTGCCAACCACACATCTGTTTTGTAAGTGTGGTGGGGGATTTCCAATTTTGGGAGATGATGGATTTAGCTCCATTAATTGCCATTTGAAACACTGCCAATCTGATTTTGCAGTGTTTACCGGGTTTCATGTTGAGGAGAGCATGGTTAGGATGTATTGCATATTCCGCTCCAAATAGTTTCTTTCCCAATTTTTCCACCTCCTCCCACAAAAGCCTAATATTACTACACTTCTACCATATGTGTGTCATGTTACCTGCCGACCCACAATTTTGCCAGCATAGTCCATTGTAATGGATAAAGATAGTCCATAGTCTATTTGGTGTAAGATACCATCTGGTTAAAAGTTAGAAGTTTAGCTCTAAAATTTGGGCCGAAACCGATGATTTATGTGTGCATTCATTCATTTTTTTGTCCATTTTTCTGTTTAAGTGGGGAGTAGGGTGCTCTTAAGACCACTCCTAGCGATTGAGAGTGTTTTCGGTATTGTGGACCCAATGGTACATATTTTTTCAAATGTCGTCAAATCTCTAAGGAAATCTTCTGTGTGTGGGGAGGTCTGTAATAGGTGGGATAACTGGGAGTATTTCAGCCATTTAGTGAAATACCGCCTGCTACTGTCTCTAATTCTTGTCTTGGTTTTAGTTTGTGGTTTTATATGAGAGAATGCATTGGTATTGACCATCCGGTCCCTAAGCCTCCTCCCACTCCAATATCTATTCCACCAGTGAATTCTGCTTGTATTGCTACAGGAGACAATGGGGATTTGAGTGTAGATAGGCCTTTGAAATTAATAATTAGCTTATCACAGTTTCGAAAGACTTGTCGTAACCATGTGATTTCAGTAATCATAGGGGGTCTATATTGTTTGTCTGTCCAACATAGAGTTCCTACTTGGTTTACTTGTAGAAGTTGAGAATCCAGTGATACCCAAGCTTTTGAATTCACTTCATTTTAACCAGTCTAAGAGCATGTTAATACATGGTCACATTGGGAACTCCCAGGCCACCCTCATCAAAGGAGCTATACATTGTGGTGCTATTAATTCTTGGTATGGTGTTTCCCCAGATGTATGTATTAATACTTTTTTGCATGTTTTTTAAGGAATATTGGTGACAGTGGGATTGGTGCCGCTTGGATTCTAGGTAATATATTCATTTTTACCGTTTGTATTTTTCCCCACCACAAAATATGTCTTGAAGTCTGAATCAGTGGTTTTCAATAATTTCCGATAATTTAGGTAAAAAAGTGTGGAGAGTTGTGTTGTTAGCTCGATGCCCAAATATTTAATTGAAGTGTTGTTCCTTTTATATGTGCATATATTAGCAATGTTTGCATGTGCTTTTGGGGATAGTGTAAGGTTTAGCATTTCTGATTTCTGTGCATTTATTAAAAAATTAGAAAATTGGCCAAATTGTTTAAATTCTTGCAGGAGATGTGGAAGAGACTGTAGGGGAAAGGCCAGGGATTCCAGTGCGTCATCAGCATACATAGTGAGCTTATATTCATTTTGTCCAATGGTAATTCCTTTTATGGCTTTATATCTCCTAATGTGTGCTGCCAGTACTTCCATGGACAAGATGAATAAGGTGGATGAGAGGATGTAGCCCTGTCGTGTGCCGTTCTTTATAGAAAAGGGTGAGAACAACATACCATTTACCTTCACTTTTGCTGATGGTATAGTGTATAAACTGAATATTAATTTTATTATTTTCGGGCCAAATCCCATTTGTTTTAAAACTATTGATAGGAAATCCCAACTAAGCCAATCAAATGCTTTTTCAGCGTCAGTTGAGATCATTATGGCGGTGATATCTTGAAGTTTTAGATAGGCAATAAGATGAAGCACCCTAATAGTGTTATCCCTGGCCTCTCTATGAAGGAAAAATCCTGCCTGGTTCACATGTATCACCTCTGGAAGAATTTTGTTGATTCTTGTGGCTAGTATTTTGGAATAGATTTTTAAATCCGTGTTTAATAGGGAAATGGGTCTATAATTACTTGTTAATGTTGGTTGTTTGTTAGGCTTAGGGATTACCGTAATATGTGACATTAAAAATTTGTTAGAGAAGCCTCCTTCTTCATCAACGTAATTAAAAAGAGCCAGGAGTTGTGGCGCTAATATTTGTTTAAATGTTTTGTCAAATTTATTACTAAGACCATCTGGTCCTGGGCTCTTCCTAGATGGCAGTTTGTCTATGGTATGTAGGACTTCTTCCAAGGTGATCGGTGAGTCTAGATCTGTTTGCTGCTCCTGTTCTATTTTAGGTAATTCTGCCTTAAGGACATACTGTATGTTAACATTTCTTGCTGTGTATCTGTTCCTAAGCTGTTGGGCAGTTTGTATAGTTCTTCATAATATTTGCGGAACGTCTCAGCTATTTTATTACTATCAGAGTTGGGTTCCCCAACTTTGGGTTCTATTGTTTGTACATGGTAATTAAGGTTTTTTTGTTTTAACGCTCTTGCTAAAAGGGTACCTGCCCTATTGCCTTCTACAAAGTAAGTTTTTTTTTAAATATAGAGCATTTTTATAGGCTTCTTCCTTCAAAAGGTGGTTAAGTGATTCTCTTGTTTCTGTCCGGGTTGTTTGTAGACTTATGTCTGTGGGATCTTTTGTATGTGCTGTGTTTAGATCTTTAAGTTGTTGTAGGAGTTGATTATATTTTTAATTATATGTGTTTTTAGTAGTAGTTTGTATTTTAATAAATTCACCCCTTGGGCATCCTAGATCAGTTGTGGATTATGCAATTTTGTGGTGTTAAGTGAGAAATAGCCCTGTAGTGTTAGGGATATCTTGTTGTTCACTTCAGTTTTATGAAGCAGAGTTTCATCCAACCTCCACAAGAATGGAGTAATAGGAATTGAGGATCAAGTCAAGTCCATGGAAACCATGGAGTGATCGGACCAAGGCGTAGGAATTATGTCTGTCGCTAGTATCATAGATAGGCTATTTTGGTCAATAAGAATATAATTGATTCTAGAGTACACCTGATACGGGTATAAATAGAACGTATATTTTTTTTTATTTTTGGGTGTAAAATTCTCCAGGTAAATATTAGTGTTAGTTCCCATAGCTTCTTTTTCAGGTTAGAGAGGGCTTTTTGTGTTAGCGCATTCCTTTGATGGGAACAGTCTAGTAAGGGTTCTAGTGCAACATAAAGGGCTCCCCCTAAAATTATTGTGCCTTTCATAATGGTCCATATTTTATGTAGCATTTTTTTTATAAACAGTATTTGCCTCGTGTTCGGACTGTATACATTAATCATGGTAATTGGTCGGCTGTATAACAGGCCTACTAGAATGATGAACCTGCCTTCATCATCTATTTCTTTGTGAAGGAGGTGGAAAAGAATACCTACTCTGTTATGTTTCGTTTGTGCCGAGCTAAAGTACCCTAGTGGATAATCCCTGGAGCTAAATCTAGGTTGAGAGTTTAGAGCAAAGTGTGTCTCTTGTATAAATGCAATGTCCCTGTGGTAGTGTTTAAAACAGTTAAGGACTATTGATCTCTTATGGTGTGAATTTAGTCCTTTGACATTTTGTGTCAAATGTGTATGTATTGTGTACGAAAAATAATCTTATTGGGTGTTGGGATTTGCTAAAATATCGGGGTGGGGGGGGTTTCCATGTGGGAGAGAGCAAGGTTAGCTGGATACCAGTCACTCACCAAGTCGGGTGGGTCCTCCATTGGAAGGGGACATGGGTAGAAGGGGAATTAGAGGGAGAGAGACAGAGTCGCGAAGATGTATTAAAATGGTGGAGCAATGACCATCTAAGTAAAAATAATAATAACAATAAGAGAAACAATATAATTCAAAAACATTATATAACAAAATTGAGAACAATAGAACCCCTCTAGTGATATCTATGTTTAGAAGGTTGGTACTCAATTTGATAGACACTAGTATTACATTGTAAAATGCAATATGGGGATTTGAGGGTGGTAAGTCCACAGGGGATTTTGGTCTTAGGAAAAAACACGACCGGCAGTCATGAATATATCTAGAGAATATAGCATTATATAACTATATATTTGTGGCCCTAAGAGTAGGGGCTAGGTTATTATAGTCATTATTGGTTAAATAGAAACTTAAAGGGACACTGAACCCACATTTTGAATTCCGTGATTCAGATAGAGCATGCAATTTTAAGCAACTTTCTAATTTACTCCTATTATCATTTTTTTCATTCTCTTGGTATCTTTATTTGAAAAGCAAGAATGCAAGTTTAGATACCGGCCCATTTTTGGTGAACAACCTGGGATGTTCTTGCTGATTGGTGGATAAATTAACCCACCAATAAAAAAGTGCTGTCCAGGGTCTGAACCTAAAATTGGCTGGCTCCTTAGCTTAGATGCCTTCTTTTTCAAATAAAGATAGCAAGAGAACAAAGAAAATTTGATAATAGGAGTAAATTAGAAAGTTGCTTACAATTGCATGCTCTTTCTGAATCAGGAAATAAAAAATGTGGGTTCAGTGTCCCTTTAAGTGGTGACAACTATTACCTGCATATATCTAGCAAGTTATTACTGTATACTTTCATGTTGGTGGTTCCGAAATTAGAGTTGATTTTGTGGAGGCATCCACTTGATTCCTGGGTCACTTCGGTCCAGTTGGGTCTTTGAGATTTAGGGCGGCTTGATGATTGATCTGTATTTGGTTTCTCATCAAATATTGATGGAAGAGAAGGTGTATCAATAGTTATTTTTTTGTAAAAGTCCTCCAAATCAGATGGGGTCTGGTAAATGGCAGTCTGATTGTCTTTTTCAACTTTAAGACAGAAGGGGAAACCCCATCTGTATTTGATCCCCAATGATTGTAGGTGTAGTGTAAGTTATCTAGCCTGTCTTCTGTTTAAAGTTTGGGGACTGAGATTGGGGAATATTAATAATAGGGTCTCCCTCAAAGGTTATTTGCTTTATCTTTCTGGCTGCTGTTAGTACTTTTTCTTTATCTTCTTATCTATGAAATCATAGAATGGCATCTCTCAGGGGAGATGTGTTTTTAGGTGGTTGTCACAAAGCTCTATGGGCTTTGTCTAGAGGAAATCCTTTCTCAGTAGTGTCCTTCACCACTGAGAGATAAAGATGTTGTAGATATTCATGTAGTTGAGGTTGGGTTATTTTTTCAGGGATGCCCGTTATTCTAAGATTATGTCTGCAGCCTCAATTATCAAGGTGCTCTAGTTGAGTTGGTAGATGGTTAATTATCTCACCTTGAGATTGCAGTTGTTCTGTCAGCAAGGCATGGTCTGGGATCAGTGTATCTGTATCTTCTAGTTGTTCCAGTCTGTATCCTAGTTGTGATACATCTGCTTTTACCTTGTCTAGTCCATCTTTTATTAGTTTTCCAACTTGTGAAATTAACTGAGAAAAATCTTTCTTAGTTGGAAGGTGCATAAGGTCTGCTTTTGTTATTGGGGCAGAGGTATCTTCTTGGTCATTTGTATTATCACCGTGAGTGTTGGATGAGGATACAGAAGTGTCTGCTGTATTATTTTCCAGGGTCTTGAAAAATGAGTTCATTTTGGGAGGGCTTGAGGGTGTTTGATGCACCGGTTTGTTTGTCTTATCAGATTTAACTGATTTTCTAGTTGCCATTGTAGTGATGGTACTTTACACCAGGCAAAGAGGTAGTTCATTAACTCCAATGGAGTTTTGCAAACTTGAAAAATATAGCTCATTTGGTCTATTGTGCCTTGAGTTCACAGTAGGTGCTTAAAGGTATTAGTCCCAGTTAATCCATCAAGTTTCTCTATTGAAAGAGTGAAAAAGTTTGCCTTTCAGTAGTTCAGGAGTCCAAAACGTATTAGCTTTATATGACAATCAAATGTTGCTATAACATCACTTTTATCTTGATGCTTATTTAATACTCATTAGTAATGAGGTCTGTTTCGGTGTGTGTGTCGGTCTTAGAGCTGTCCGTTGAGGGTTACATGTAGGGCTGGTTACATGAGATGGTGTCACTATCTCCCTGTTTGACTGTGTGCATATAGCACTAACCTTTATGTTGCTTATCCTGATGTACAGGGAAACGTTTAACTTCAGGGATATAGTACTCAGGCTCCTTCTTTAGTGATCTGGTGCAGTGCTGGGTCTTTCACTGCAACTTTCAGCAGTTCCCCTGCCTTCGTGAGGTGAGAGTCCTTAGCCATCTGTTGCGCAGCAAAAAATAAGTGAAGCTGTAGGCCGCAGTGTCCTGTATTTGCAGGGCTGGTTTCCTTTTGATATTGCTGCCTTTTTACTTTTATATTGCCCTGGGACAATGATCGATCCTTCCCCAGCACTCTCCTGAATCTTTTCCCCCCTCAGTTGCTCTCTATCTTCTTGTATAGGAGTTTTTTATGGCGGTGTGTTACGGAGCTCTTAGATCATGCGGCCATACTTGAGGCTCGCTAGCTCCACCCCCCCCCCATTTCAGTTCTTTTTATTAGCTGTTTACAATCTTGCAGAACAGCTAGACAGTGCTAGTTTATGTGTGCATATAGACAACATTGTGCTCACGTCTGTGAATAATAATAATGCAGGACCCAGCACTAACTGGCTAAAATGCAAGTTTTTAAAGCACACTGACATAAGGGACTTAGATACAGGTAATCATAGAGGTAAAAAGTATGTTAATATGACAGTGTTGGTTATACAAAACTTGGGAATGAGTAAAACAGGGAGTATCTATCTTTTGAACAACAACAATTTTAAGGTCTGTCCCTCCTTTATCTTTATCTCTTTATTTATACGTTGTTTATCTAACTTCATAATAAATGGCACGCATCCTGAAACTACAAATGTGGATCAGGCCCCACTAAAACAGCAAAGACCCAATATAGAGAAGTTCAATTTTAGACCTGTACCCATCAATGTCATTAAGAAACACCTTAATAATCTAAAAATGAAAAACCAGTCTGGACCTAATCAAATCCCAGCAATGCTGTTGAAGCTCAGTGCGCCGGCAATTGCTAAGCCTGTCACAGCCCTAATTAACGAATCCTTGATGTCTGGATACATACCCAAACTCTGGAAAACTGCAAGAGTAGTGTCAATTATGCGACTATTACCAACATTCTAACTATCTGACCCCTGATCAATCAGGTTTTCACCCTAATCACTCCACTACAACTGCCCTCCTAAAAGTTTGCAACGACATCCAAACTGGCATGGAACAAGGAGACCTAACTGGAGTTATTTTCCATTATTTTGCAAAGGCCTTTGACACAGTAGACCACGACATACTACTGCTCAAACTAAAAAAACTCTAGTATTGCTGATTGTCCGTTAACCTGGTTTTGATCATATGTATCGGATCGATCACAATATGTCTCCATTTCTAACAGTGACTCCCTCCCTCTCCCAGTCAAGTGTGCTGTTCCCCAAGGTTCCATTCTTGGCCCCCTACTATTCACATTATTTATAAATGATCTGACTAATGTCTGCAAATCTTCAACTGTACACATGTATGCAGATGACACGGTAATCTATGCAAACAATTCCGATCTGTCGCAGCTTGAAGCAGTGCTCTGAGACCAGTTTACAGAGGTAGAAAAGTGGATCTCAAAAAACAAACTCTTCCTAAACACTGACAAAACTGTCACAATGATCTTTGGAACGGGACCTAACTTACACAAATTACAAAATTCCCATCTACGCATCAAAACAAAATCCAATTGCACACTGACTGCAGTCCACTCTTTCAAATACTTGGGTATGTTGTTAGACCCTAATCTATCTTTTGGCCTCCACATAGAAAAACTTGCATCTAAACTTTATAAAAAAATTAGGTGCCCTGTACAGAAACAAATCTTGCCTCAGCCCTACAGTAAAGGAAAAGATTGTACAGCAAATGCTGATGCCTATCATGAACTACTGGGACGTAGAATACGCACCTGAACCGCAAACTCATCTTAATAAATTTAATACATTGTATAACTCGTTCTGCCGCTTTGTGCTAAAATGTAACTACAGGACCCACCATTGTGACATGCTAAAAGAACTAAACTGGCTGTCGCTGGAATCCAGACCAGACGCACCCTCCATCTTTCTTGCCTTGTGTTTAAGAGCCTTTCTGGGAAGCTCCCACCCTACCTGAGCAGAATGCTCTCCCCAGCTATTCCCACCTCCTATAACCTCCGATCCAGTACCAGCACATTATTTAGCTTGCCTCAATACAAAAAGAAAGCAGCTCGATCCTCCTTTTCCTACAGAGCACCACAGTTATAGAATGACCTCCCGCACACTTTCAAACCTTCCCCAAGCCTAATATCCTTTACATATCTCAAAACAGAATGCACCTGTCATGGTTGATTATATATTTCCTACCTGTTCTATGTTAAATGTTTGCATATATTGTGTATTATTATTGTTTTTGAATTTTATCATACCCTATTGTATCAATGCAATGTTTTGTGGACCCAGGACATACTTGAAAATGAGAGAAATCTCAATGTATCCTTCCTGGTAATTTTTTTTATAAATAAATAATAGAGTGAAAGACAGATAATGTGTTTATTCTGAGCTAGGACAGTCACTGGCAGTAGTAATCGGGCTGAATGGGACAGCGTGTGGGTTCAGTGATGCTGATAAAAGGAGCCAAACAGCGTCAGTGCATTCTTAGGATTCCCGGTAAGGTAATCAGCCCAGAATACAGCTGAGAGCACAAGCGGTTAGCAAAGAAGTAGATTTCCCAGATTAGGAGAACAGCAAGTGTGGGCTCAAAAAATTGTGACTAGATGTGCCCAAAAAAGTGCAAGGCTGTACACAAAACTACACAATGAGAGCTACATTTCCAAAGTTAAAACAGTTTATTTAAAAAGCAACGCGTTTCTCAGTGGATTAACCACCATTTCATCAGGCTAACAATGAATTCTAAAACACAGGTATATATCCACAACATAGTAAGTTACGCCCACTAATCAAGTGAAAAAAAGTACAAAGACGTGGTGCGCCAAATATAAAAGTCCCATCTTTATTGATCCTTATTAAAAAGCAGCATTAACTGTACATGCCACACAGGCAGAGCGAGTGGAATCAGCCAATCAGAATCAAGTTCAATCCGATTGGCTGATCCAATCAGCCAATCAGATTGAGCTCGCATTCTATTGGCTGTTTCGATCAGCCAATAGAATGCGAGCTCAATCTGATTGGCTGATTGGATCAGCCAATCGGATTGAACTTGATTCTGATTGGCTGATTCCATCAGCCAATCAGAATATTCCTACCTTAATTCCGATTGGCTGATAGAATCCTATCAGCCAATCGGAATTCGAGGGACGCCATCTTGGATGACGTCCCTTAAAGGAACCGTCATTCTTCAGTTGGACGTCGCCGGAAGATGATGGGTCAGCGGTGGAGGTCTTCAGGATGGAGCCGGTCGTCATCGGATGAAGATAGAAGATGCCGCTTGGATCAAGATGGTTGCCGGTCCGGATCGCCTCTTCTTCCCGGATAGGATGAAGACTTTGGAGCCTCTTCTGGACCTCTTCAGCCACCGGATGATGGATCGCCAGCCCCCGCTTGGGTTGGATGAAGATTTTGGAGCCAGGACGGATCGGTGATACCTGGTGAGGTGAAGACAAGGTAGGATGATCTTCAGGGGCTTAGTGTTAGGTTTATTTAAGGGGGGTTTGAGTTAGATTAGGGGTATGTGGGTGGTGGGTTGTAATGTTGGGGGGGGTATTGTATGTTTTTTTTTACAGGCAAAAGAGCTGAACTTCTTGGGGCATGCCCCGCAAAGGGCCCTGTTCAGGGCTGGTAAGGTAAAAGAGCTTTGAACTTTAGTAATTTAGAATAGGGTAGGGCATTTTTTATTTTGGGGGTCTTTGTTATTTTATTAGGGGGCTTAGAGTAGGTGTAATTAGTTTAAAATTGTTGTAATATTTTTCTTATGTTTGTAAATATTTTTTTATTTTTTGTAACTTAGTTCTTTTTTATTTTTTGTACTTTAGTTAGTTTATTTCATTGTCGTTATTTGTAGATATTGTATTTAATTAATGTATTGATAGTGTAGTGTTAGGTTTAATTGTAGATAATTGTAGGTATTTTATTTAATTAATTTAATGATAGTATAGTGTTAGGTTTAATTGTAACTTAGGTTAGGATTTATTTTACAGGTAATTTTGTAATTATTTTAACTAGGTAACTATTAAATAGTTCTTAACTATTTAATAGCTATTGTACCTGGTTAAAATAATTACAAAGTTGCCTGTAAAATAAATATTAATCCTAAAATATCTACAATGTAATTATAATTTATATTGTAGCTATATTAGGATTTATTTTACAGGTAAGTATTTAGCTTTAAATAGGAATAATTTATTTAATAAGAGTTAATTAATTTCGTTAGATTAAAATTATATTTAATTTAGGGGGGTGTTAGTGTTAGGGTTACACTTAGCTTTAGGGGTTAATACATTTATTAGAATAGCGGTGAGCTCCGGTCGGCAGATTAGGGGTTAATAATTGAAGTTAGGTGTCGGCGATGTTAGGGAGGGCAGATTAGGGGTTAATACTATTTATTATAGGGTTAGTGAGGCGGATTAGGGGTTAATAACTTTATTATAGTAGCGGTGCGGTCCGCTCAGCAGATTAGGGGTTAATAAGTGTAGGCAGGTGGAGGCGAGGTTGAGGGGGGCAGATTAGGGGTTAATAAATATAATATAGGGGTCGGCGGTGTTAGGGGCAGCAGATTAGGGGTACATAGCTATAATGTAGGTGGCGGCGCTTTGCGGTCGGCAGATTAGGGGTTAATTATTGTAGGTAGCTGGCAGCGACGTTGTGGGGGGCTGATTAGGGGTTAATAAATATAATATAGGGGTCGGCGATGTTAGGGCAGCAGATTAGGGGTACATAGGGATAATGTAGCTGGCGGCGGCGTGCGGACGGCAGATTAGGGGTTAATAAGTGTAGGTAGCTGGCGGCGACGTTGTGGGGGGCAGATTAGGGGTTAATAAATATAATATAGGGGTCGGCGGTGTTAGGGGCAGCAGATTAGGGGTACATAAGGATAACGTAGGTGGCGGTCGGCAGATTAGGGGTTAAAAAAACGTAATCGAGTTGCGGCGATGTGGGGGGACCTCGGTTTAGGGGTACATAGGTAGTTTATGGGTGTTAGTGTACTTTAGAGTACAGTAGTTAAGAGCTTTATGAACCGGCGTTAGCCCAGAAAGCTCTTAACTACTGACTTTTTTCTGCGGCTGGAGTTTTGTCGTTAGATTTCTAACGCTCACTTCAGACACGACTCTAAATACCGGAGTTAGAAAAATCCCATTGAAAAGATAGGATACGCAATTGACGTAAGGGGATCTGCGGTATGGAAAAGTCGCGGCTGAAAAGTGAGCGTTAGACCCTTTTTTGAGTGACTCCAAATACCGGAGGTAGCCTAAAACCAGCGTTAGGAGCCTCTAACGCTGGTTTTCACGGCTACCGCCCAACTCTAAATCTAGCCATTAGTGTCCTATTAACCTATTCCTTTTTTTTTTAGCTAATTTTTATTTATATTTCCATAACATAGATAACATATTATTTTCAACTTCCATTGCACCTTGCAAGGTGCTTTGTAAATTCCATGTATTATTCAAAACAAGACAGCACATATTCACAGTCACAAAAAACATGTACATTTAAGTTCCTGTATCCGTGCAAAATTTGTACTATTGCATATGTTTCTTTAACAAAACAAGAGGGGGGAAAAAAAAGGGAGTCGCCCTAGTCTCTAGGAAATTCATTACGTTCAAATGCTGTTTCTAGAAATATCGAACCTTTAAAGGGAGAGATCACCTGCATTTGTATCTTTCTTAGATACGAAAGGATCAAGCTTTTCCATTTATTAAAAAAAAATTTAATTTTATTTTCGTTATCGATATTAACCTATACCTATTAGGAACCTGTCATTTTCTTAAGCATTAAATTATAATGATAGCAAATGTCAACACTCACATGTCATAGAAATTGCAATGAGACCAATAATATACTGATTTACAAAATTATGCTATATTTCTATGTATGCATATACATCATTAAAGCATTTCTAAATATTATCAATAATTAGTTACTTGCAATATTTTTAACATGTGAACAAAGGAAGGATATAATGATAATTTCTATTGATTACGCAAAAGATATATATATATCATATACATGTAATATCCTAATAAATATATAAACAACACTACTGGAAAGTTCTCAACAAATTTCAAGTCATGATTATCCAATCCTCAGTTCAAAGGATAATCTCATATATGGTGCATAGAAGTGTTAATAAAAAGGTAACAGGTGAAGTTGTAATGCGATACCTACTAGTTGGATTCTCAATCTAACAGTTTGATCACAGGAACTGTCTCAATCACAATTTGGTAAAATCACATAATGCATAGTATAGGAATGACAACATTAGCAAATATTGTAAGAATCAATAATAGAGGTCATATAAAAATCATATAAAAAGACCAATAATTGAAGGGAAAAAATGATACATAGAAAAACAATCACCTAGATTACGTGTTTTGCGTTCGTGTTTTAACGCTGAAAAAATTGCCATTTCAGCGTTTAAACAGCACCGCAGTCATTACAAGTCTTGAATGTATAGCTGTATCGCAAGCCTTTTAGCATGTAACGCAATGTCAGTCCCACACTCGTAAAAATGACGTTTTTTCATGGGACTTCCATAGCGCAGCCATTACGAGTTCTGCGGTGAGGCTAAAAAGCTTGTATTCCAGCCTATACTGACAAGATCCATTTCTCAATCTGAAAGCAGTAGTTATGAGTTTTACGCTACAAAACTGTTACACAAAACTCATAAATAAAGTGTTACAAAGTACACTAACACCCATAAACTACCTATTAACCTCTAAACCGAGCCCCCCCCACATCACAAATACTCTATTAAAGTTATTAACCCCTAATCTGCCACTCCCGAGATCGCCACCACTATTAAAAATTATTAACCCCTTTTTCTGCCGCTTCTCGACATCGCCGCGACTATACTAAAGTTATTAACCCATAAACCACCGCCTTCCCACATTGCAAACACTATTGAAATATTATTAACCCCTAATCTGCCGTCCGCCCACATCGTCCCCACTATACTAAAGTTATTAACCTCTAATTCCGCCGCCACTACAATAAACCTATTAACCCCTAAACCGAAAGACCCCCACAACGAAATATGCTAAATAAACCTAATAACCCCTAAACCGAAAGCCCCCCACATCGCAATAAACTAATTTAAACTAGTAACCCTAAACCTAACCCTATGTAACCGTAATCTTAACACCCCCTAACTTTAACATAATTAAAATAGAGCTAAATTAAAGTTACAATTATTAACTAAATAATACCTATTTAAAACTAAATACATACTTACCTGTGAAATAAAACCTGATCTTGAAAAAGCCCTATCGGGTGAAACGCGTAGACTTACTTGTGTTGTTACCAACAAAAGACTTTACTCTATCTTTAAATCTAGGTACCTAGTTTAACTCTGTAACCCGCGCGTGATTCACGCTAAGTGCGGGTCTGTGGACTTTCATTATCCCCTTGGAAATCCTGCAACATCTGACATATAGAGGTTTGAAAAAACAAGTTACAATTATTAACTAAATAATACCTATTTAAAACTAAATACATACTTACCTGTGAAATAAAACCTGATCTTGAAAAAGCCCTATCGGGTGAAACGCGTAGACTTACTTGTGTTGTTCCCAACAAAAGACTTTACTCTATCTTTAAATCTAGGTACCTAGTTTAACTCTGTAACCCGCGCGTGATTCACGCTAAGTGCGGGTTTGTGGACTTTCATTATCCCCTTGGAAATCCTGCAACATCTGACATATAGAGGTTTGAAAAAACAAGCTGTCTCCAATCACGCTGACCGGGTTCAGCCGATTCAAGCTTAGGAATTTTGGAGCAAAGAAAGCAGTTTCCAATCACGCTGACCTGGTTCAGCCGACTCAAGCAAGTAAGAAAAGTTACTAACACTTTGGAGATATTGTTTACTTTTGATAATCTCCAAAAGTGTAAGCTATCAAGCCGCTATTACAATCATTTGGAAGAGTGTGAGTATAACCTGAATAAGGTGTTCAACATGATCGCTTAACTTTTATGAAAAATCCTACTATATTAACTCCACGCTGACATTTTTTGCTGAACTGTAACATTTTCTTCGATCAGTCAACACAAGAAACTTTGTTACAAAGACTGTGAAGATCTCACTGCAGAACTATATTAACATTGTAACAATCTTGCTGCATCTTTTTACTAAGCTCAAACATTTTAACTAAAAATATTTTTTTCCATATTTTTATATTTTTAAGGTGGTAATCCAATTTTTAAAGGGAGACGTCCCTTCTATTTTATTTAATGTGTAATGTTGTAATTGTATTTTAATGTGAGTAAAGGTATTCATTTTAATTTTATTTGTATCTCCTGTTATTTGACCAAGTGTGGTGAGAACTTAGCTCTTAGCGCCCTCTCTTTTTCTCCTAATTTTGTTTTCTTCGTGACAGTCCTGGGGTGACTGTTTTAGAGTGGCCTTGTTCTCTTTTAGCTATTAGCGCTATACTCCTGTGTTTTTCTGTGAAATAAAACCTGAACTAATAGTTATATTGTAGCTACCTTAGGTTTTATTTTTATTTCACAGGTAAGTTTGTATTTATTTTAACTAGGTAGACTAGTTGGTAAATAGTTTTTAGCTATTTACTAACTACCTAATTAAAATAAATACAAACTTATCTGTAAAATAAAACCTTAGCTGCCTTACATTAAAACCTAACATTACAAAAAATAAAAAGCCTACCATTACAAAAAATAACAAACACTAAAATTACAAAAAATAAAAAACCTACCATTACAAAAAATAACAAATGAAATTATACAAAATAATAAAAATTATTCATATTCTAATACCCTGGGTTTGGGGGTGGGGTGGGGGTTTGTAATTTTAGTGGGTCTTTGTATTTTTTTTCCAGGTAAAAGAGCTGCTTAACTTGGGGCAATGCCCTACAAAAGGCCCTTTTAATGGCTATTGGTAGTTTATTCTAGATGATTTTTTTTATTGTGGGGTGTTTTTTTTAAATGGGTATTAGAATAGGAATAATTGTATTATTTTTGATAATTTGTTTGTTATTTTGTGTAATGTATTTTTTTCATTTTGGGGTGGGTTTTTATTTTTAGATTAGGGCTTGGGCATTTCACAATAGAGCTGAATGCCCTTTTAAGGGCAGGAAAAAGAGCTAAATGCCCTTTTAAGGGCAATGCCCATACAAATGCCCTTTTGAGGGCAATGGGTAGATAAGGTTTTACTTTATTTTTATTTTGTGGGTTTGGGGCGTGGGTGCTTGTATACTGTTAGGGGGGTGTTTGTTTTGTTTTGTAGCAAAAGAGCTGATAACTTTAGGGCAATGACCTACAAAAGGCCCTTTTAAGGGCCCACAAAAGGCCCTTTTAAGGGCCCTTGGTAGTTTATTCTAGATAAGGCTTTTTTTTTTTTTTTTTATAATATTTTTATTGAAAAAGGAAATCCATGAGGGGTACAGAAAAAGAAACAAAGGAGAAGGACATTGGGGGTATATTACATCTCAAGTTCACATATTTAGAAGTTGTAGATATACATTTTACACTCCAAAAAAAAAAAAAAGAAAAAGAAAAAGTTTCCTTCTGTATTATATACCAGCCAGTTAACCACGGGCTTACACAAAGAAATTAAATGAAATCTCGATCCTCCAAACCCCATACCTTCCTTAGTAACACCAAAAAGCGATTAATTCCTCCCTACATGAACAACATTTTATTATATGGTATGGAAACAGCCAACCAAGCAAAACAGGGTGAGAAAAAAAAAAGGAAAAAGGAAAGAAACAGAAAGAAAGAAAGAAAGAAAGAAAGAAAGAGAGAAAAAAAAATATAGTGTCCTCAGCTTTCTCTTATTCCTAGCTCAGTAAACCAAGGGTAGCTCATTTCTAAGTATGGCATTCATTACATACTCTGTAGATCTGAGTGGATAGATAATTTTCTTTTGCATATCCGGTGACTGTGAGTATATAAATATTTCCCATTTCTTGAAAAATCTCTCAACTTCATTGATTTTATCTAATCTAGATTAGGCTTTTTTATTTTGGGGTGTTTTTTTTTCATAGGGTATTAGAATAGGAATCATTTTAATTAATTTGTATAATTCCGTTTGTTATTTTTTGTAATTGGTAGTTTTTTTTATTTTTAGTAATTTTAGTGTTTGTTATTTTTTGTAATGGTAGGCTTTTTATTTTTGTAATGTTAGGTTTTAGTGTAAGGCAGCTTAGGTTTTATTTCACAGGTAAGTTTTTTTTTAAACTAGGTAGTTAGTAAATAGTTAATAACTATTTACTAACTAGTCTACCTAGTTAAAATAAATACAAACTTACCTGTGAAATAAAAATAAAACCTAAGATAGCTACGATATAACTATTAGTTATATTCTAGCTAGCTTAGGTTTTATTTCACAGGTAAGTATTTATTTTTAAATAGGAATTATTTAGTTAATAATTGTAAGTTTAATTTAGCTCTATTTTAATTATGTTAAAGTTAGGGGGTGTTAGGTTTATGGTTAGGGTTACGTTAGGGTTAGGGTAAGGTTTAGGGGTTAATATAGTTTAATTTAGGTTGTTGCGATGTGGGGGGCTGGTAGTTTAGGGGTTAATAGGTTGATGTAGTGGTAGTGATGTGGGAGGCCAGAGGTTTAGGGGTTAATAACTTTATTTAGTTGCGGCGATGTTGGGGATCGGCCCCCCTATGTTGGGGTGCGAGGAGATAGGGGTTAATATTTTTAGTATAGTGGCAGCGACATTAGGAGCGGCAGAATATGGGGTTAATAGTTTTATTTAGGTGGTGGCGATATCGGGAGCGGCAGATTAGGGGTTAATAACATTATGTAGGTGACTGTGATGAGGTTGCAGCAGATTAGGGGTGTTTAGACGTGGGGTTTATGTTCGGGTGTTAGGTTTAAACGTAACTTTTTTTTTCCCCATAAACATCAATGGGGCTGCGTTACGGAGCTTTTATTCCGTAATAGCAAGTGTTAGGTTTTTTTTAACCCGCTCTCCCCATTGATGTCTATAGGGAAAGCGTGCACGAGCACGTCAAAACAGCGCTTGTATTTTGTGCAGTATGGAGCTTAAAAGCACCATATCGCACGCACAAGCCAGCTGTTTGAAAACTTGTAATGGCTGCACTATAGAGGGTTAAATAACACAACTTTTGTTGCATTCGTTAATTTCCCTATAGCACGCATAACTCGTAATCTAGCTGAATGTTCATATATAATATGATTTGATACGATCACACGGCTAATGAAATAGAAAAAAAGCAGAATAAAACACAGAAAGATGGCTAAGAAAATCTTACCTCTAGATAATCCCATTAGATAAATGGTAGGTGTATATTTATGTGGAAGTGTTATTTTGTGATAAGGGGTGTGTGGACAAATCGAACTTATGAAAAAAGGATAGTGTAAAAAAATAAGAGGGAAACTGGAATAAAGATTAGTGAAGTGAAATCTGAAAGTGTTTAATACGTGATATGTAAGGGTAGGAGTGTTGATTGGCGTGTTGATATCTAAGGGAAACTAGAATGAAGATTAATATGAAATCTGAACGTGTGTAATACGTGATATGTAAGGATAAAAGTGTTGATTTTCGTGTTAATATCTAAGGAGCACTGGGATTTAAATGAGTGTGAATCATGTTCGTGAATGTATGAAATGTGAATATTGGGAGTGATATGAGTGGTTAATAAAATGTATATAGTAGGTAGGTGATAATATGAATATAATAGTGGGGGAATGTTAGTGAAATATGTGTGTCCTAGTAAATAAAGGAAAATATGTGGACTCTTATGTTCTAATGCATATGGTAAAAAAAACTTATATGTGAACGAATGTAAATGTGAGTGATAGAAAGTTCTGTTAGGAGTTTGGGAGAATATAATGTCAAAGATAGGAGAAATGCAGATGAAAATGCAAAAAATTCAAAGCTGTGAGATCATATCAAAACCATACAATCTCAAGTATAAAATTGTACAGTGTCAAATATTAAAATGTTAATCAAACGCAGCAAGATCCATATTCATATTGATACCTACTGGGCTCAGGGTTTGTAACTTATAGATCCAGATGGTTTCTCTCTGTCTCAATCTATTGTAACGATTATAGCAGGAGCAGGGTAATATATATTCAATAGGAGTAAAAGAAAAAAATATTTGTATCACCTTTGTGGTGTCCACGACAATGAGCAGCTACACTATTTGTTGTTTTTTTTTCATGTTATAAAGATGTTCATCCCATCTTGTTCTAATGGTGCAACACGTGTACCCCACATATTGGACCCCACAAATACATGTTAGTAAGTACACTATGTAAAAAGAGGAACAATCCATACGTGTCTTAATGGAAAAAATAGTTTGTGTTTGATTAGATTGGAAATTGGTCTGTCTATGGGTCACATTATCACATATGTACACATTTTGCACTTCTTTTTGTTACATTTAAAACAACCCTTAGCAGATTAGCAGGAATTTACCTTATGTCCTAAGTTTGTACTTTTTTTATTTTTATTTTTACTAACCACTATCTTACTTGGTGCTAATTTGTTTTTTTAGGGTCGGAGCCCTTTTAAAAACACACTTTGGTCTATCTCATATTAAGCCCTTTAGGATAGAGTCTTTAAGAAGTAAATGCCAATGTTTTGGCAGAATATTTTGTATTTTCTTATTATTAGAAGTATATCTCGTAATAAACATGGAAGATGATGTATCTTGCTTGTTATTTTTATTATTGTAATTTTTTGCTGTATATTTAATGATATTCCTATCTAATGATCTAGCTCTTAGGTAACTTTTATGGACAATATCGGTAGGATAACCTTTATCAAGGAATCTTGTGGTGATAGTTGCACTTTGTAATTCATAATCCGCAAGGGAGCTGCAATTTCTATGTAATCGCTGATATTGCCCATAACACTTCCACATAAATATACACATACCATTTATTTATCCCCTTAATGACAGAGGACGTACCAGGTACGTCATGGAAAAAACTCCCCTTAATGACAATTGACGTACCTGGTACGTCCTCTGTTGTTAGAAGTGCTGGAAGCAATATTGAGGCATCACTACAATCCCCTATTTTACCCACCGATTCAGAAAGGGCCACTCTGTGGCCTTCTCTGCATCGGCGATTGTAAATCACATATTCGTTGGTGGCTGGGAGCAACTTTTAGGAGCAGGCTATGTTATGTTATCCTTCTTCATCGGATCCTAATGTCTTTATGTTTTCTCGGCGGTTGCGGCGAGGGGGGCGGGTGCAAGTAAAAAAAAAAAAAAAGACAGATGCAGGTGGATCTCTGTTTAGTAAGGGATCTGGGAGGGGGAGGGAAGTAGATTATTTAGGGGGGCCAGCTACACTACAGAAAACAAATGTTTTAAATAACAAAGTTAAAAAAAACTATTTTGGGGGGCAAATTGGGTACTGGCAGACAGCTGCCAGTACCCAAGATGGCGGCAAATAGGTAGAGGGGGAGGGTTAGAGAGATGTATGGGGGGGATCAGGGAGGTTGTGGGGTGAGGGGGGATCCATCACTGCAGACTGTATAAAAAAAAAAAATTAAAACAAAATATTTTTATTTCAGTACTGGCAGACTTTCTGCCAGTACTTAAGATGGCGGTGACAATTGTGAGGTGGGGGAGTTAAGAGAGCTGTTTGAGGGGGATCAGGGGGTGGGATGTGTCAGGTGGGAGGCTGATCTCTACACTAAAGCTAAAAATTAACCCTACAAGCTACCTAATTAACCCCTTAACTGCTGGGCATATTACAAGTGTGGTGCGCAGCAGTATTTAACGGCCTTATTATTACCAAAAAGCAACGCCAAAGCCATATATGTCTGCTATTTCTGAACAAAGGGGATCCCAGAGAAGCATTTACAACCATGTGTGCCATAATTGCACAAGCCTAGATCAATAATTTGGGTTGTCTACTACACTTCACTAAAGCTAAAATTAAACCTAAAAGCTCCCTACAAGCTCCCTAATTAACCCCTTCACTGCTGGGCATAATACACGTGTGGTGTGCAGCGGCATTTAGCGGCCTTCTAATTACCAAAAAGCAACGCCAAAGCCATATATGTCTGCTATTTCTGAACAAAGGGGATCCCAGAGAAGTATTTACATTCATTTATGCCATAATTGCACAAGTTGTTTGTAAATAAATTCAGCGAGAAACCTAAAGTTTGTGAAAAAAATTGTGAAAAAGTCAACAATTTTTTTTATTTGATCGCATTTGGCAGTGAAATGGTGGCATGAAATATACCAAAATGGGCCTAGATCAATACTTTGGGGTGTCTTCTAAATAAAAATATATACATGTCAATGGATATTCAGGGATTCCTGACAGATGTCAGTGTTCCAATGTAACTAGCGCTAATTTTGAAAAAAAGTGGTTTGGAAATAGCAAAGTGCTACTTGTATTTTTTGCCCTATAACTTGCAAAAAAAGCAAAGAACATGTAAACATTGGGTATTTCTAAACTCGAGACAAAATTTAGAAACTATTTAGAATGGGTGTTATTTGGTGGTTGTATATGTGTAACAGATTTTGGGGGTCAAAGTTAGAGAAAGTGTATTTTTTTCCATTTTTTCCTCATATTTTATATTTTTTTTATAGTAAATTATAAGATATGATGAAAATAATGGTATCTTTAGAAAATCCATTTAATGGCGAGAAAAACGGTATATAATATGTGTGGGTACAGTAAATGAGTAAGAGGAAAATTACAGCTAAACACAAACACCGCAGAAATGTAAAAATAGCCTTTGTCCTTAAGGGTAAGAAAATTGAAAAATGGTCCGGTCATTAAAGGGTTAATGGGATTATCTAGAGGTAAGATTTTCTTACCCATCTTTAGGTGTTTTGTTCTGCTTTTTTTCTATTTCATTAGCCGTGTGATCGTATCAAATCATATTATATATGAATATTGTTTTTCTATGTATCATTTTTTTTCCTTCAATTATTGGTCTTTTTATATGATTTTATATGACTTCTTTTATCGATTCTTACAATATTTGCTAATGTTATCATTCCTATACTATGCATTATGTGATTTTACCAAATTGTGATTGAGACAGTTCCTGTGATCAAACTGTTAGATTGAGAATCCAACTAGTAGGTATCGCATTACAATTTCACCTGTTACCTTGATTGGTGGGCGTAACTTACTTTGTTGTGGATATATACCTGTGTTTTAGAATTCATTGTAAGCCTGATGAAACGGTGGTTAATCCACTGAGAAACGGATTGCTTTTTAAATAAATTGTTTTAACTTTGGAACTGTAGCTCTCATTGTGTACTATTGTGTACAACCTTGCACTTTTTGGGCGCATCTAGTCACAATTTTTTAAGCCCACACTTGCTGTTCTCCTAATCTGGGAATTCTACCTCTTTGCTAAATGCTTGTGCTCTCAGCTGTATTCTGAGCTGATTACCTTACCAGGGATCCTATGAACGCATTTACGCTGTTTAGCTCCTTTTTTCGGCATCGCTGAACCCACATGCTGTCCCAATCAGCACAATCGCTACTGCCAGTGACTGTCTCGCTGGGGGGACCGGTGTACCCCAGCTCACTCCACACGCACCACTGGTGGTGCCTGTTAAAAACGTAAGTTGCTACTTGTCTTCACTTGAAATTTCCAACTTTGTATGAACATTACTCACCCTATGAAGCGCCTCCATTTTCTCTCTTGTATTTAATTTCAGCATCTTTTGGGATTCAGGATCCCTGTCTTGGACGAATCGCTGGGTGTTTTCTCTATTTTGACTGTACATTCATTTTGCACATATCACAAACCTGCTGATTGTGGACATTATTTATGGTTATATTTTTATAATTTGTTTAAGAATGTATTAATTGTTTTACTTTTTAGTGAGCACCGCCTTTTTTTGTTATTATACACAGTGGTTTTTTACCAAGTGTATTTTATACAAAACAATACTTATTCTGAGCAACAAATACCCTCTAAATATAGGAAAGCAATTTGGTTATTTATATGTTTAATTTTTTGTTTCAAATGTGTTCCAACCAGTCAAAGAAATCACCAAACCAATTATAAAAAGAACACCCTAGTAACATTTTTAATTTCCAGTTTTATATTTTTGTTGTTTTTTTTTTATCTCCTGTAGTAAACACACAAGGATTTTGCAAAGATTTTGCAGACATTTTGACAAAATCATACATGGCAAAATTATAAAATTATGCATGGCAAAAACTAAATTAAGAGATACCAGATAATGAATTAATGATTTATGGTGACTGTCTCATATGTTAAAATGCCTTTTTTATGTCACCAGTAATGTTTCAGGACATGCTTGCAGTTGGTAATTTTATCTGGTTTTGATTTTTTCTTTTTTTTTTTTTATTTCTTTATTTTGAATCCAGCAATGTGTATTAAAAATACAGTACAAATAATTTATGCCATGCAGAGCTGTTATACAAGAAACAGGGACATTAACAAAGAGAAGAAAAATAACCAGAACATCTCATATGTTCAAAAACATGTTCCCATCAGTGCAAAGCAAAGCAAGACACAAAAAGAATATATAACTGCCTTCTATATCCACATTGTTGGAGTTTTTAATTTTTTTAATATTAAAAATAACCTACTTCAGGATAACTCAAAATATAATGCTTCTTTTGGGATAGAGTCAGGTCTAATGGACTATCATGGTCTGTCTTCCAAACCTGGGTCATATACAGTAAATCCAGTTGCCAACTCATCCCTTCATCATCAATAAATATGTCTTAATAGTCGCTAAGGTTATTTACTTTTCCAAGTTCGTTCCCTTCCTGTACATCCTGAGATAATTTATCCGATCATGATAGTCCTTATTTACTTCTATAGAATAGTATAACATCCGTGTTCCATCAGGATGTATACTAAAAGAGAAAAAAGAGAAAAAGGGGGAGTAAAAAGAAACAGGAGTAAAAAAAAATGGGAAGAAACCTGCCATCCCTCAGTACTCCGTCCATGAGCTTGGGAGCATCTCACACTTTACTAAATAGGAGAATGCATTCAGTTTTTTGAGTGGTGCTATTAATTGTCGCTGTCATTCTATAGGATACATTTTGATTGGTCCTGTCCACTTCCCCAAATATCTATTAAAGATTTTTCTATATTGGGTACTATAAAATATTGTTCAATAATTATTACATTTCTTATTTCCTTTGAGAAACTTGAGAAGGACGGAGCATTGTTTGCTTTCCAATTTGCTAAAATAAGGTTACTTCCTCGTAATTTAACTGTATTTATCAGTTTATAGTTTCTATGCCTATCTGCTATGCATAGAAAGAAAATAGTTTTCATGTCAAGATGGAAGTCCCTGTCTAAAGCCCTGTGTAACCAATAATTAATTTTATTCCAGTATTGATTGATTTTTGGGCAACGCCAGTGTCAGGGTGCTAGGGATCAGACTGAGACGAGAAGTGCAAAAAATATCACACCTTTATTAATAGCAAAAAATAATAAAATGTCCACAAGTCAAATAACAAGCCAGGAATCTAAACCAGAGCTGGTAGTCAGACGAGCCGAGTCAGGAGCCAAAGCGAGTAGTCTGACGAGCCGGAATCAGGAACAAGGAGAACAGCAGAGTCAGGAACAAGCCAGGGATCAGGAACCAGGAGGGATGTCAGACAGCCAGGTAATACACAGGAGCTCTCACAAACAGGTCTGAGACAACGCACGGGCAAAGCATACTGAACAGAGGCCCTTTAAATAATAAGTGATGACATCACAATTCAGAGACTGCATCCTGTCTCACATGGATGATGAACACCACTCTAGCCATAAAAGGAAGTGCAGGAAATGAGCAGCTTCACACAGTATGCACCAGAGTCAGTAAGAGAGGTGAGTAAAATGGCTGCCAGCAGCACATGGCAAACATAACAGGGAAAAAACCCTGACAGTGTAGGTACAGACTCCTCCTTGGACAGAGGGGAATATTGTCGAGAGAGGGCATCAGCCCTAACATTCTTACTACCAGGCAGGTAGGAGACCACATAATTAAACCAAGACAAAAATAGCGCCCATCTGGCCTGTCAGGGTGACAAACATTTTGCTTCAGATAGATAAGTTAAATTCTTGTGGTCAGAAAGAATGAGCACTGGCACGCTAGTACCCTCGAGAAGATGCCTCCATTCCTTAAGTGCCAAAATTATGGCCCCTATAATCGATGCATGGTCTTAACTCGCAACCTTTTTTCTTCACAAAGAAGAAGCCAGCCCCTGCAGGAGAGCAGAATTTGCAGATGATGCCCCACGACAAAGCATCGGCAACATACTCCTCCATAGCACAATTCTCTGCAACAGACAGAGGGTAAACCCGGCCTGAGGAGGAATGGCTCCAGGTTGCAGGTCTATGGCACAATCGTAAGACCGGTGAGGAGGCAACGTACCGGCACGCACCTTGTTAAAAATGTCTAGGAACTCTCGGTACTCCTCTGGCAATTGAGATACCGAAGAAGTGCACAAGACTTTAACTGGTTTGCGAAGACAAGTGGAAATACATTGCAGAGACCACGACAAAATTTCGGACCTGCGCCAGTCGAGACTGGGATTGTGCTTTTGGAGCCAGGGATAACCCAGAACAACCGGAAAATGCGGAGAGTTTATCACCTGGAACTGGAAGGTTTCAAAATCGAGAGCCCCAACAGCCATGGATAACGGAGCAGTTTCGTGAGTAATGAGTGCGGGCTGAAGGGGCCTACCATCAATGGCCTCAATAGCAAGCAGAACGGACCAAGGCAAAACAGGAATGGAGTGCTTTGATACAAAAGCACTATCAATGAAATAGCCCGCAGCACCGTAGTCAACAAGAGCCTGGGTGACTATGGAGGAGTCCACCCAGGAAAGGACAACCATGACCAAAGGTTTCTCCTTTAGCGGTTCCGGGGATGACGATAAACCACCCAAGGTCTGCCCCCGACAGGACCTTAGGTGTGAGCGTTTCCCGGCCATGTAGGACAAGACTTCAAAAGGTGGCCCTGTAACCCACAATAGAGGCAGAGCCCCTCCCTCCTCCTAAAGGCCCTCTCCGCCGCGGAGAGACGCGTGAATCCAAACTGCATTGGCTCAGCAGTACCTGGTGACTCGGGACCAGGAGGCATGGGTGGGAATGAACACTTAGGAGACAGCGGAACAGGAGGCTTCCGCAAGTGCTCCTTGAAAGGGGGACTCTCACTTAGTCTGATGTCAATTAGGATCAAAAAAGACACCATTGCCTCGAGATCTTCTGGTAAATCTCTGGCAGCAACTTTGTCTTTAATCGCATCAGAGAGCCCATGAAAGAAGGCGGCAACAAGGGTTTCATTGTTCCAACCTACCTCTGTCAGGCCAATATTGGGCCTTTGAGTATATGCAAATCTAATAGATATTTTGGAATTTTGGGTTTAGCACAATGAATAATAGCTTTCAACGAGAATGGAGCCACAATTTTAGTTTCAAGGATCATATTTGTCACATATTCTTTTCCAGTGATCCAATCTAGAACCACTTTCACTAGAGCTGCTAGATTATAATATTTTAAATTAAATATGGCTAACCCTCCTGCAGATTTGTGGAGACTTTGTTTTGTAGAGGAGATCCAAATTTTTTTCTGTTGCCAAATAAACTTTGCTATAGCTCTGATAAAGTTTAAAATATCTTTAGTATAAATAATGAGTTTCAAGTTTTGTAATAAGTATAGTAACTGAGGGAAAAATATAGTTTTAATTAAAGTTATTTGGTCTTGGAGGTATAATCCATAGCAGCTCTGATTTATCTGGATTAATTTTATAGCTGGAAAAGTATCCAAAAACATCTACAAGATCTATAAATTGCTTAATGAATTAATCTGTCTTGCTTAAAATTAGTAAAAGACCATCTGCAAAAAGCAGTAAAACAGATTTATATTGGCTGACAGTGATGCCCGTCATCTCCTGATGTAAGAGAATTGCAAATGGTCCCAATGATAAGTTAAATAACAGTGGTGATAGCGGGCATCCCTGTCGTGTCCCTCTCTCTAGTATGAAATTATCAGTAAGACAATTATTGATTTTCAGGTTAGATACAGGTTGCTGGTAAAACAATTGTATAAGATTTTAAAAATTTCCTTGAAAACTGAATCTATTTAGAGTTGTGACAAGATGGACCCAATTTATTAGGTTGAATGCCTTTTTGGCATTGACAAATAGTATTGCTAGGTGAGGCCTTTTTGTCTTCCTATTTTCCTTTCCTTTATTCCAAAAGTGTTCCATAACATGTAGAACCCTGTGGATTATTTTAGAAATATTTCTACACTTCATAAATCCCACTTGATCTTCATGTATTAGAGGGCCCATATGTTTTTTAAGTCTGTAGGCCAGAATAGACATAAAGATTGTGTAGCCAATTATTAAGGAGTGTGATTGGTCTATAGGAAAAGGATGGAAGAAAGGAGCGCTAGAGATAGGATAAAATACCAAAAAAATATCATCAAATAACACTTGCTCAATATACCAAATAGTACACAGTCTAGAAGACCCTTATTAGGTATGTGTGAAATGTCACACTAGAAAATAACTAGTTAATTACAGAGATCTGACCCCTACTGGTATAAGAATATACTATTTAAATAGATGACAATAATAAATAAAATATCATACTTATCACATATAAGCTTATATATGATGAAAAGAAAATGTCCCAGTCGAAATGAAGTTCAAAAATGGTGATCTAGATTCCTGTGTTCACTCCTAGGAGACCTATTTATCAAGCCGTCAACTTACTTGCATTCAACGGCACCAATACGCTCGCCTAACATCACCTAACATCGCTGCCGCGGACCTGAATACACTCTCCTTATTTAACAAAAAAGCTGTCAAAAAGCTGCGCACTAAGTACGGGGCGATGAGCAGTGGACTGTTGTTAACTAACAGTCATCGATCTCGCTGCTCTTCTGCTTTTTCCCAGCTTTATTTGTATACTGTCACTAAACACCGCCACTATACGAAACTGTTTAACCCCTATCCCGCCACTCCCGGACCCCGCCACAACTAAATAAACTTATTAACCCCTAAACCGCCGCTCCCGGAGACCACTGCCACTCTAATAAATGTATTAATCCCTAAACCGCCGCTCCTGGAGCCCACCGCCACCTACATTATACTTATTAACCCCTAATCTGCCGCCCCCTACACCGCCGCCACCTACATAAAGTTATTAACCCCTACCCTGCCGCTCCCGGAGCCCACCGCAACTGAATAAATGTATTAACCCCTAAACCGCCAGCCCCCCACATCTCTATAAACTAAATTAACCTATTAATCCCTAAACCTAACAACCCGTTAACTTTACATTAAATATTAACTCATTCCTATCTTATAATACATTTAAACTTACCTTTAAAATTACATTAAACTATATTAAACTATTAATTAACCTACCCTAACTGTTATAATAAAATTACATTAAACTATATTAAATTAATAATTAACCTACCCTAACTGTTATAATAAAATTACATTAAACTATATTAAATTAATAATTAACCTACCCTGTTATAATAAAATTACATTAAACTATTTTAAATTAATAATTAACCTACCCTAACTGTTATAATAAAATTACATTAAACTATATTAAATTAATAATTAATCTAACCTAACTTTTATACTAAAATAACATAAAACTGCAAATTAAAATAAATATATTATATATTTAAACACCTAACCCTACTCAAATAATTTAATTCTACACTAAAAAATTACAAAGTTCCTTAAAAGGGCCTTTTGTGGGCCATTGCCCCAAAGAAATCAGCTCTTTTATCTGTAAAAAAAAATACAAACAACCCCCCCTAATAGTAAAACCCACCACCCACACAACCAACCCCCCAAATAAAAAGCTATCTAAAAAAAAACTATGCTCCCCATTGCCCTGAAAAGGGCATTTGGATGGGCATTGCCCTTAAAAGGGCATTTAGCTCTTTTGCAGGCCCAAGTCCTAATCTAAAACTAAAACCCACCCAATAATCCCTTAAAGAAATCCTAACACTAACCCCAGAAGTTTACTTACAGTTTTGAAGATCCGACATCCATCCTCCAAGAAGCCGGGAGAAGTCCTCATCGAAGCCGGCAGAAGTCTTCATCCAAGCGGCCAAAGTCTTCATCCAAGCCTGCAGAAGTCTTCAGACGGCATCTTCTATCTTCATCCATCCGGCACGGAGCGGCTCCATCTTCAAAACATCCAACGCGGAGCATCCTCTTCCTTCCGACGACTACCGACGAATGAAGGTTCCTTTAAATGACGTCATCCAAGATGGCGTCCCTTAGATTCCGGTTGGCTGATAGAATTCTATCAGCCAATCGAAATTAAGGTTGAAAAAATCCTATTGGCTGTTGCAATCAGCCAATAGGATTGAGCTTTCATCCTATTGGCTGATCCAATAGCTGCAAGCGTACCTGGTAGTTATTTGATAACTAGCAAAAGTAGTCAGATAGTGCCGAATTTGCATTCGGAACATCTGTAATGACGTAAGCATCGATCTGTGTCGGACTGAAACCGGTGGATCGTATGTTACGTCACAAAATTCTACTGTTGCCGGTCTGTAGGCTTTGATAACTAAGGCGAATCAAGCTCTCCACAATTACGCTGCAGAATTCCAGCGTATATGCAGTTGACGGCTTGATAAATAGGCCCACTAGTGTGCCTTTCAACTGTGGTGCTGCTTCTGTTTGTCGGTAGACCTCAGCAGAGAACCGGACCAAAAAGGAACATGAAAAAAGAAAGAACACAGCGCATCCACAATTCAAAGTACACTTTAATATGAGTTGACACGCATAAAAGACACAATACACTTACACAAAGTGAAGATAAAAACTGCACATCTGTGGGAAATACTCCAACAGTCAGTAAGAAATGAGACTCCATGGACCGGATAGGTCCCTCACTTCGCCGCCTGCAACTCAATGCGGATCCAATAGATGTTATAAACACTGTCCGTGTTACTGAGTCAATACTTCGAAATAGCACCGAACAATAATATGTTCATATAACGGACCAAACTTCAAGAAACTGGTATGTCTCTGTCCGTAGTTGTCAGACATAACACGCTGCTTTATTGGCCACGCCCCTACGCGTCTCATCAGCACGCTAGCCAACTTTCTCAAGGGTACATTGGTGGTTAGTAGCGTGTGTGTCATCATTGGCTTTTTATCCAGCCGATTAGGACAGCCCTTTACATATATCCTCAACAGATATCACATTTTCTAAAACTATAGCATAAAATTAAACATAGAAGAACATTATGTGAAACACCCACATGTTGCTATACACAACATAAGACAAGGTCTATAGGAAGTTACATTTTTGGGATCTTTATTTTTTTTTGAGTATTAACATTATTGTAGATGCTCTAAAATACTTTATTGATTGTAAAGATTAGCTAAGACGGGGGCTATCTATTCCTTTACACTTTTATAAAGTTTGGCCGGTGATTTGCCTCCCTTAGCTGAATGTATGTGTGATAATGCTTCATCTATAGAAATAGGTAGGTTTAGTTCTGGGAGTTCTTGTAGGTTAAACTTAGGTGTAGTGCAGTTGTGCCAAAACTTCTCTTTTTAAGTTTAGCCTTTTGGTGTAAATTCCTTGATAATACTTTAAAAAGAGCTTTCTATATACTGTATCTTTTGATCAGTGATTCTCTGTCCATTCTCTCGGAGTGTCGGGATAGAGTTAAAGTCGATATTTTTTATTAATGTGGATAAAAACTTGGCTGACCTTCCAAAATTACCCCTAAACTTAGCGCTTTGTTTTTTGTCTTCCTGGATATCCCTTTGCTTTAGAAATGATTCTCTTGTCTACTATTTACATATTCCTTCCTCATAACATTCATTGGTGACACAATATATCTTTCATAGCTATTTTTGACCTGATTTCTCAACTGTATGTCCCTCTGTTTATATTTTTTTTCCATTTACAGAGATAAGCTAGGATTTCCCCTCTAATAAATGCCTTAAAGGTCTCCTAGAAAACTTCAAGATTGTTTATAGCCTCTCTATTATTGTGTAAAAAATATTTCCACTTTTCTTTAAGCAAATTATTAAAATGTTAATCTGCTTTTACATTATTGCCCATTAAATTATCCAAAATAAAGAAAAAGCTATCCGAGAAAATGTCCCATGGGTCTTAGACTCACATGTATAGGATCTTTTATCTGGGTTTTGTAAACGCCAAATGTCTTGTCATTTTAAATCCTGTGTAAAATATTTATAGTTTTTATTAGTTTTCGATCTGGAGTAGGTTTGTGATATTGGAAATCTATTTACCATTGGACTTGGGGCCATGTTGAGATCTCCTGCACTATAATTCAGATTATTGTAGCCTATGGTGAATAAATAATCTTGATTTTATTAAAGACAGGAGGCAAATATTTTGCATCAAATCTTTACTGAATCCAAACAGCAGCAAAGAAAATACAGCAAAAAAAATAATAATAGCATAGTAACTAGACTGCACCAATCAGCACACAGCAGTCTAATAAACTGTAATGAACAAGTCCAGCACTTCCTTCTTTCTTTGATCATTAGACAGCGGAACCAGTCATGAAGAGAACAAACTCCAAAATATCCATCCTAGACCAAAATGGAACAGCGATACCCAGGAACGGAGAAACAACAGATGACCTGGTCCGTAGATAAGGGAGAACATAAAATCCACAGAGTCACTGGAAAGAAAAAACACAAAGTAACAACAATCCCAGTAAGGGAAAATCAAAAGCAATAACATAATTTAGATAAAATTTCCACAAAACAAAATCATTAACATCATTTAGTTAAAAATACACAAAACTAAATCTTATTAATATATATTGGGAGGGAAAAGAGGGGTTGGAAAATATTTGCCTCCTGTCTTTAATAAAATCAAGATTATTTATTCACCATAGGCTATAATAATCTGAATTTTATGGCAAGACAATTTCAGAGTCGAAGCTCTGATGTCCCTCTTGAAAACCCTGGGGAAGGAGGGTTCTTTAAACCCCATTTTACCTCTGGGGAGGAGGTTCTATCACCCTTATGTGAAAAGCCCGGGGAAGGGGCTAACAGCTTTTGAGCCTCTATGTGAGACTGGGAAATATAGGCTCTTCCCAAACCAATTGCGAGGATACAAGAGACTCTGATATTGAGCTACAGAGTTTAGAACAAGTCTCATAGGAATTAAGGGATACCTCTGAAAAGTGCTTAAGGATGATTTAATACGTTGGCCATGGCTGATACAAACTTTCAAAGGCAAAAACTACTTAGAAGAAGGAAGAGGATAGAGAAGAGAAATACACAATGAAAAGACATTTTCAAAGGAAGAATAAAACTAGGAAAGTAAAGTAAATAAAACCACAATGAGAAACCAGTGTCGTGCTGAGCAGCGGCTCGCATGGCCGACCGGAGCTAGTCACTGGTTAGGCACGCGTCCGCATGGACTCTCAGCACAGCACCGGAGGAGATAGACAAAATACATTAAAGAGATAGTATTGTGAAAACCAATCCAATATTCACCTTCGACTAGACTATCCCTCCAAGGGAAAGAATAGGTAAAAGGATTAGAGGAGTACTAAGAAATAAGTTGGTTAGTACAGAACAGATTAAACAATACTCCTAAGTGAGATGCCCGGGAGAGGGGCGTTAGGCCTTCCAAAGCCGTTTGAGGGCAAAAGTGACATCGATACTGGACTGAAAGAGACTGAACGATGGGAGACAGTTCTGCAGTGTGTTGAGAGGGTTTATGATCCACCTCAAAAGAGGGGGAAAGGGTTTACTTATGGGGCGACAGCTAAGGTAAAAAAATGTAAGCAAAAAGACCTCATCGGAAGAAGGAAAAGTTTAACAGGCTAAAATTTCGAATAGTCTAAACGCAGGCTAAATAAAGTTATATTTAATAGAGCCTTAATACAGGCTTAAAATAGTTACAGAATATAACCTTAATAGATGAATTAATATAGCCTTATTTTTATTATTATTATCGGATATTTAAATAGCGTCAACAGATACCGCCGCACAAATTAATACAGGCTTAATATAGCTAGATTTAAAATAGCCTAAAACAGGTTTAAAATATAGTTATATAGAAAAGCCTAAGAAGGTTTAATATATATATTTGAAAAACCTAATATAGACTATTATATCATACTACTTAACCCCTTAATGACCGGACCATTTTTCAATTTTCTTACCCTTAATGACAATGGCTATTTTTAAATTTCTGCAGTGTTTGTGTTTAGCTGTAATTTTCCTCTTACTCATTTACTGTACCCACACATATTATATACCGTTTTTCTCGCCATTAAATGGACTTTCTAAATATACCATTATTTTCATCATATCTTATAATTTACTATAAAAAAATGAGGAAAAAATGGAAAAAAACACACTTTTTCTAACTTTGATCCCCAAAATCTGTTACACATCTACAACCACCAAAAAACACCCATTCTAAATAGTTTCTAAATTTTGTCCTGAGTTTAGAAATACCCAATGTTTACATGTTCTTTTTTTTTTTGCAAGTTATAGGGCAAAAAATACAAGTAGCACTTTGCTATTTCCAAACCACTTTTTTTTAAAATTAGCGCTAGTTACATTGGAACACTGATATCTTTCAGGAATCCCTGAATATCCCTTAACATGTATATATTTTTATTTAGAAGACATCCGAAAGTATTGATCTAGGCCCATTTTGGTATATTTCATGCCACCATTTCACCGCCAAATGCGATCAAATAAAAAAAATTGTTGACTTTTTCACAAATTTTTTCACAAACTTTAGGTTTCTCGCTGAATTTATTTACAAACATCTTGTGCAATTATGGCATAAATGGTTGTAAATGCTTCTCTGGGATCCCCTTTGTTCAGAAATAGCAGACATATATGGCTTTGGCGTTGCTTTTTGGTAATTAGAAGGCCGCTAAATGCCGCTGCACACCACACGTGTATTATGCCCAGCAGTGAAGGGGTTAACTAGGGAGCTTGTAGGGAGCTTTTAGGTTTAATTTTAGCTTTAGTGTAGTGTAATAGACAACCCAAATTATTGATCTAGGCCCATTTTGGTATATTTCATGCCACCATTTCACCGCCAAATACGATCAAATTAAAAAAAACTTAAATTTTTCACAATTTTAGGTTTCTCACTGAAATTATTTACAAACAGCTGATGTAATTATGGCACAAATGGTTGTAAATGCTTCTCTGGGATCCTCTTTGTTCAGAACTAGCAGACATATATGGCTTTGGCGTTGCTTTTTGGTAATAATAAGGCCGTTAAATGCTGCTGCGCACCACACTTGTAATATGCCCAGCAGTTAAGGGGTTAATTAGGTAGCTTGTAGGGTTAATTTTTAGCTTTAGTGTAGAGATCAGCCTCCCACCTGACACATCCCACCCCCTGATCCCCCCCTGACCTCCCTCAAACAGCTCTCTTCCCTCCCCCACCTCACAATTGTCACCACCATCTTAAGTACTGGCAGAAAGTCTGCCAGTACTGAAATAAAAATCATTTATTATTTTTTTTAATTTTTTTTTCATACTGTCTGCAGTCTGCATCCCCCCTTACCCCACAACCTCCCTTATCCCCCCATACATCTCTCTAACCCTCCCCCTCTACCTATTTGCCGCCATCTTGGGTACTGCCAGCTGTCTGCCAGTACCCAATTTGCCCCCAAAAATAGTTTTTTTTTTACTTTTTTAGATGAAAAATGTGTTTTCTGTAGTGTAGCTGGCCCCCCTTAATAATCTACATCCCTCCCCCTCCCAGATCCCTTACTACTCAAAGAAGATCCCCATGCATCTGCATTGGTTATATATTTTTTTCTTTTTCTTCCGGGCATATTTTGCATGCACGCACACGCGCGCGCAACCGCCCTCCCCCCCCCCACCGCAACCGCCGAAATTGCCATAACTACTCATGATTAAAACAAATATGGAGCATATACATAACGGTCCTCCCAGAAGCTGCTCCCACCCACCAACAAATGTGTGATCGCTATAGTCCGATGCAGAGAGGGCCACAGAGTGGCTCTTTCTGCATCGGTGGGTAAAATAAGGTATTGCAGTGATGCCTCAATATTGAGGCATCACTGCAATCCCTTGTAAGCAGCTGGAAGCGATCATGATCGCTTCCAGCGCTTCTAACAACAGAGGACGTACCAGGTACGTCAATTGTCATTAAGGGAATGTTTTTCTATGATGTACCTGGTACTGTACGTCCTCTGTCATTAAGGGGTTAAAGTGACACTGAACTCAAAAGAACACCAAAGTTTGAAAAATAGATAAAACTTAAAAATAAGACACTTATTAATGTCACATACTTTGTAATAACTTACTGTTTGCCTGCAATTGATTCACAAAGTATTCCTGATTTCCAAACCCACTCCATGGGTACCTGATCACCTAGCCCTATCTTGCATGAGAACCCAGGTACCAATATGGCGGACATTATCCGAGATGCGCCTGCGCAAGCTTTTGACACGTCAGAGAATACATCACCTTGTGTTTCTCTTTATTGAAATTGCAGAGCGGGAGACGGAGCTGCGCTAATAAGGTGAGTGCTGTTCGCATATAGAATCTCCCTAGCATTAATGAGCAACTTATTATTGTGTGGGCATGAGAAAGAAATATTTTTTTTTATAGCTCGGATCAGATTGTGAATGTGCGAGATGCCGACTAAACATTTTAATTCGATTTCTAAAAGCTGAATATTATTGGTTGAATATACGGACGATTGTACAGCCCATATTTGTGGGCTGTCTTAGCCTACGTCATTAGAAGATTTTAAAACAACATTTTATATTTATTGGATGGATCGTTTGAAACTCTAAATAGGTTCAAATTATTTCTTTGAACATTATAACCCGATTTATATAATTGTTATATATGCCAAGATTAGAACTATAGTAATCCTTTAAAACAGGCCAAAATAGTAAAAAACAAAACAACCTAATACCGGTTAAAATACTCATATTTAATAAACGTTAAAGGGACAGTCTAGTCAAAATTAAACTTTCATAATTCAGATAGGGCATGACATTTTGAACAACTTTCCAATCTACTTTAGTCATTACATATGCTTTGTTCCCTTGGTGGAATTTTTGAAAAGCTAAACCTAAGTAGGCTCAAACTGATTTCTAAACCATTGAAAACCGCCTCTTAGCTCAATGTATTTTGAAAGTTTTTTGTTTTTTTTTCAGTTAGACAGTACTAGTTCATTTGTGTAATATAGATAAATTGTGCTCACTCCCGTGGAGTTATTTAGGATTCTGCACTGATTGGCTAAACTGCATGTCAGTCAAAAGCACTGAGATAAGGGGGCAGTCTGCAGAGGCCCAGATACAAGGTAATCACAGAGGTAAAACATATATTAATATAACTGATGGTTATTCAAAACTAGGGAATGAGTAATAAAGGAATTATCTATCTTTTTAAACAACAAAAAAATTCTGGTGTTCGCTGTCCCTTTAATAAGAGTTCATTATATACAGGGAGTGCAGAATTATTAGGCAAATGAGTATTTTGACCACATCATCCTCTTTATGCATGTTGTCTTACTCCAAGCTGTATAGGCTCGAAAGCCTACTACCAATTAAGCATATTAGGTGATGTGCATCTCTGTAATGAGAAGGGGTGTGGTCTAATGACATCAACACCCTATATCAGGTGTGCATAATTATTAGGCAACTTCCTTTCCTTTGGCAAAATGGGTCAAAAGAAGGACTTGACAGGCTCAGAAAAGTAAAAAATAGTGAGATATCTTGCAGAGGGATGCAGCACTCTTAAAATTGCAAAGCTTGATCATCGAACAATCAAGCGTTTCATTCAAAATAGTCAACAGGGTCGCAAGAAGCGTGTGGAAAAACCAAGGCGCAAAATAACTGCCAATGAACTGAGAAAAGTCAAGCGTGCAGCTGTCAAGATGCCACTTGCCACCAGTTTGGCCATATTTCAGAGCTGCAACATCACTGGAGTGCCCAAAAGCACAAGGTGTGCAATACTCAGAGACATGGCCAAGGTAAGAAAGGCTGAAAGACGACCACCACTGAACAAGACACACAAGCTGAAACGTCAAGACTGGGCCAAGAAATATCTCAAGACTGATTTTTCTAAGGATTTATGGACTGATGAAATGAGAGTGAGTCTTGATGGGCCAGATGGATGGGCCCGTGGCTGGATTGGTAAAGGGCAGAGAGCTCCAGTCCAACTCAGACGCCAGCAAGGTGGAGGTGGAGTACTGGTTTGGGCTGGTATCATCAAAGATGAGCTTGTGGGGCCTTTTCGGGTTGAGGATGGAGTCAAGCTCAACTCCCAGTCCTACTGCCAGTTTCTGGAAGACACCTTCTTCAAGCAGTGGTACAGGAAGAAGTCTGCATCCTTCAAGAAAAACATGATTTTCATGCAGGACAATGCTCCATCACACGCGTCCAAGTACTCCACAGCGTGGCTGGCAAGAAAGGGTATAAAAGAAGAAAATCTAATGACATGGCCTCCTTGTTCACCTGATCTGAACCCCATTCAGAACCTGTGGTCCATCATCGAATGTGAGATTTACAAGGAGGGAAAACAGTACACCTCTCTGAACAGTGTCTGGGAGGCTGTGGTTGCTGCTGCACGCAATGTTGATGGTGAACAGATCAAAACACTGACGGAATCCATGGATGGCAGGCTTTTGAGTGTCCTTGCAAAGAAAGGTGGCTATATTGGTCACTGATTTGTTTTTGTTTTGTTTTTGAATGTCAGAAATGTATATTTGTGAATGTTGAGATGTTATATTGGTTTCACTGGTAAAATTAAATAATTGAAATGGGTATATATTTGTTTTTTGTTAAGTTGCCTAATAATTATGCACAGTAATAGTCACCTGCACACACAGATATCCCCCTAAAATAGCTAAAACTAAAAACAAACTAAAAACTACTTCCAAAACTATTCAACTTTGATATTAATGAGTGTTTTGGGTTCATTGAGAACATGGTTGTTGTTCAATAATAAAATTAATCCTCAAAAATACAACTTGCCTAATAATTCTGCACTCCCTGTAATATAGCCTAATATACTTATATCAATGTATCCTAATACAAGCTTATTATACAATGAAGCCTCAAATAGGTAGATCTACTATATTCAGGAAAACCTTATATACCGGCTTATATCTAATATAGCCATAATACTGGCTAAAATACTATATAAATATAGCCTAAAATATATAGCCTGAAAACAGGCCAAAGAACTTATAATATAGGCTCATATAGGTTACAAAACAAAAATAAAGCCCTAATATATATTTATATATATATATATATATATATATATATATATATATATATATATATATATAGCCAAATACAGGATAATCTCCTTATATTCAATAAAACTGAAGCAGCTGAATATGAAGCAGCTGAATGTATGTGTATATATATATTATGGAAAATTTGTATGGAATTTAAAACTGCACTCTGATAGAGGTGTATTAAGAGCAATTTAGAATGAATAGCCTGTGCTATACAAGCTTCCAAAATGAATCCAAAAAATAATGACAAGTGGCATTAACTTCTGGACGTATATTACTATTTAACTGAAAAAAGCTCCTATATACTCAAAACCAAGCCATAAGAGACAGAATACACACGTATGTGTATATACATATATATATATATACATACATACATATGTATACATTAAAACATGTACATGTATACACCTAGATGTGTATATACACACACACACGCATATATTCACCTACACATGCATACATAAAAACATACTTGTTACAAAAACATGTATAGGAACACACATACACATAAATATGTACATATACACACACGCACACACATAAATATAGCTACACATGCCTACATAAAAACGTTCATAGGTACATCTAGACACAAAGACCTGTATATATATATATATATATATATATATATATATATATATACACACACAAACAAATATTCACCTACATACAGATTCCTGCAGTCTTTTAAAAGGTTAATACTGGATCCTTAGATCAGCATCTGAGTCTATAATACTTTACAGTCTATAACAAGAAATACTTTTTAATTCTGTCAGACCCAGAGGGCCATCAAACCTGGGTCTAACAAGTGAAAGGGGTTATATTAACCCCTTAATGACCACAATGTACCCTGTATGTCACTGGTCGTTAAGGGTTTTTTCAGGACATAATAGCACAAGTCTAGCAAGAACACGCTATTAATGCACTCCCTCCAGCAGGCTTTGTGGAATAGAGCAGTCTCAACACTGGTGGCAAGACCGCACTATAAAACAATCAAGTCCCAAAAAAAGGCCAGCGACATACAGGGTACGTCGCTGGTCCTTAAGGGGTTAAAACAGTCTAAAAATCCCCCATATGAAAGCTCTGGAAGGCAAGGAATAAAGGATTTTATATCATTAAGTAAGAGAGATTTTTATATAAATAGATAGGTCACTCAGCTTGGGCTGCTAGAAAAGGATTGACACGGCCCTAAAATTACTATATATAATCTTACACCATAAGGCTGACATCATACTAAGATAATACAACACACAAGGAAAAACCTATTAATTGTAGGCAAGAAAGAAAACAAGTTTATCAAATACAGACTTGTCTAAATTTAATATAATGTGCAGAAATAAAGGGGAGTCCTAAGCACGGCACCTGATGGAAAGAAGTTCTATGAAATAATGAGGCCTGGCTACTGGCCACACACACTCTGTACACTGTACTAAATAAAGCTTTGCAAGAAAAGAAATAAGGCCTGGAAACCGGCCTAATATACAAACATCATGCAGGCAAGCAGGCTGTAAACCTATTGCCTGTTCCAATATAAAACAAATAATTACATATAGGATAATTATATGAAAAATAAAGGGATAAGAATATAAAGAGTTTAGGAAAGAAACCATATATAATAGTTTTACAGAAAAGTCTAAACAAGATAAACATGAATAGAGACTAAAGAACCTAGGAAAGAAACCTATATAATGGTTTATAGTATGTTCTAAAACAAAGATAAACAGATTAGTGATCTTAAGCAAAGTTAATCAAAATAGATTACAATTTGAGGGGGAAAAATGAATACATATAACCTGCTGTCTGGAAGCAGCAAAGAAAAGAGGAAGTGCTGGACTTGTTCATTACAGTTTATTAGGCTGCTGTGTGCTGATTGGTGCAGTCTTGTTACTATGCTATTATTATTTTTTTCTCTGTATTTTCTTTGCTGCTGTTTGGATTCAGTAAAGATTTGATGCAAAAGATGAAGCCTCCTGTCTTGCCATAAAATCTTTTTCCTTCCAAATTTCATAAGCTTTGCTCTCAGATTCTCCTAGAATACCGTATCTGATTTGTTGGGGCCATATACATTACAGAGCACCAACTTAAAAACTTGAACGTTAATCTCCATAATTAAAAATCTAGCGTGGGGATCTTTATCTTGAGAAATAATATTATAGTTAAATTTTTTATGGAAGAGGATACAAACTCCCTTTTTCTGCCCACAATAAGGGGTGGATATAACTTCCCCCACCCAAGTCGTTTTAAGTTTAACAATTTCAGAATATTTCAAATGTGTTTCCTGTATTAATGCGATCTGCAGATTAAATTTATTTAAATGTTTTAATATCCTCTTCCTTTTTATTGGGGATCTGATCCCCCCACATTCCATGAAAGTATATTCATATTTTTAATTCCTTCCATACCTACATGTTAATAGAGCGTATAAAATCCGATTCACACATAATATGCAATCCAATAGCGAAGGAGGGCAGAAAGGAAAAAAAAGAGAAAAAAAAAAGGGGGTAAGATAAGAAAAGGCAAAGTTTTAAAAACACTGTATTTTCTCCTGAGCTTCATTATTACTTGCTTATAGGAGATTTCTCTATCTAGCACTTATTATTTATTATTCCAACTTCAGCTCTTTCAATAGTGCTTGTGCTTCATCTGAATTATTTACAGTTTTCGATGTACCATTGACAGTAAGTAAAATTTTTGCCAGCAAGAGTAGTTTAGCATTTAGTTTTGCGTTGATTAGGCAGATGCAGAAAGGGGCCATTTACTTTCCTTTTAGCTGCGGTCTCAGCTGAGTAGTCTTGGAAGAGTAAAATGTTGGTCTTATCAATACTGCATTCGCTCAATCCCTGATAACTTCTGAAAATATTAACTTTATCTTGAAAGTTGAGGTATTTTGTCATTATGGGACGTCCCCTACTAGCACCTTCTGTGTCTCTCCTAAATGGCCCTAATCTATGGGCTCTTTCTACTGCTAAGGGGTTGGAGTCTCCTAAGCCAAGGATTTGAGGTAGCTGTACTGAAGCAAAGCACAGGAGATCTCTAAAGTCAGTGGTTTCTGGAAGGCCTACCACTTTGATGTTATGCCGCCTTGACCTGTCTTCAAGATCCTCCGTCCTTGCATGCAGTGCAGCCACCTCTTTTCCCTGTGCAAGAAATTTACTGCCCAAAGTTGTTAATTGGTCTTCTAGGTTAGAGATCCTTGTCTCTGCTTCTGTAAATCTAGAGGAGAATATTCTAATTTCTGATGTTAAATTAGATATGTCATTTCTAATCTCTTCTAGGTGTGGAGTCACTAAGTCAGCAATTTGTTGTAGCAGAGATTGATTGTTGACAGGATTTATATTTATTTCTTCACTCATTGTTAAACTCGTGTCTGTGTTTTTGTTAGTATTTAATTTTTTGTCTTTAGGTTTTGGGGCCATTGCCAGTGATTTAAACTTAGATTTAGCATACAAAAATATTTAACAACAGCAACTTCTTTATCTCCTATGAGGGCAATATACTTTTCTATCCTCTGTATAAATAACAGTTGCCCCTATAGTAATATATGGTCTTTAATATCCAATTTCTCATAATCAAGAGATCTATATCTAGATATTTATAGATGTAGGAGATAGCACTAACTTGATTTCATAACCATTTTAGCCCCCTTTAAGTTAAACATATACCAGGTAAGGCCCAACTCTAAAAGATATACTATATCGTGGAAACATCAAGTGTTATTTCCACTTAGGGACTCATTCCAGAGCTTATTGTTTTATTCTGATTATATCTTAGAATCTAACTTAAAGCTTTGGGTACGCTGGTAACATCATAGATATCTATGTATCTAAAGTGACTTCAATCTTACCACGGCGTAAGTCGGCTATCAGCTGTATCTCCATGTCGATGCTGATTGATCAGGAGTGCCCAGGCAAGTGGGCGATTTGCCTTTTCGGTAGGTGCTGTAGTCGGCTTCTCTCGTGCAGTCAGTGCACAAGCTTCCAGGTCCTTTGAGGTTTTTTTAGTCAAGGAAACAACCGTTTTAGTGGGTCGATGTAGTAGCGTGCTCTACATGAGCAGCTCACTAGCCCCAAATGCAGCTAGCTCCTCCCACCAGAACCCTGCCCTTGATTTATTTGATAAATATCATTTAAAAACTCAAAATGCTACATTACAACTGGTCAAATTGAATTAGTATATATATTTTATAGGTTAAAATTATGGTTTGATCTACATTTTTGACTTTTTATTAAATAGAAATAGATGCTGAACTTATTATGTGAACTGTGCATGTAAAAGAACTTTAACAGCAACAAAAGCTATGCAAGATGAGGAAATGACACTAAAAACAGACAAAAACATTTTTTTAACCAAATTGAGAATTCTTTTGGAAAACAGACTAAAATCCGTGTTTTAAAGGACTGAAATAATAGTGCATTATTATCCCCATGCAAGGTGTTTACATGGATTGAAAGCATTTGGAAATGATTGTATAAATGTTTTACTGCGGAGTTGGCAGATAGATTGGAATAGGCTCAGATTGAAAAAAAACACACATGATAGCCCATCTAATAAACATGAAGGATAAATGGGTGAATTTAAATTCAGCCCATTATTTGTGTGCATGTTTGTATATTTATATCTATATATGAAGTTGAGAATGTTTGCTGAAGGCACTGACTGAGATTCTATTGCAGCTGTAAACTTTACTACCTGGTAGTAAAAAGATCCTTCATTAAAGGGACATTAAACTGTTGGGTGCAACCTAAATGACTATTCACCATGCTGTTGCTTATTTCACCTGTGACTGCAGCAATGCTCAGAGCTGTTCACTTATTTTACCCTTATAGGTGTTGGTTGGTGAAGCTCTGCATCTTTATACTGGTTGCCACCATCTTGAAGATTAGATGTTCCCACAGAAACAGTATGCATTTACAGATCAGTTACCTTGCATTTTGATAGCTTTAGCATGCAGTTAAGGTTAGCAAGCAAGATAAAGAGTAGTGTTTTTTGCAGTTTTTAGTTTAAAAATTACATAACTTGCATAAAAATGCCCTCAGGAATAATATAGAACAATGTAGCCGCTCCAAAAATGGAAAGCGCCTATTGTTTGTCATGTCAAAAAGCCAGCAAAATCACTGATCTGTGATCTGGAGCTTGACCAACTGGCACCTGTAAGAACTGTAAAAAAAGAAAAGAGAGAGAGAGGAATGAACAGGGGGGGGGGGGGGAACAAAAGCATGGTGTGTAGTAACCATAGTAACCATGCTATTTATGCAGACTTTTGTTATTAGTACCAGGTAATGAAATTGTACACAAGAACCTAAAGCAAATACTATAACTGACTTCAAGGTGTGTATATCAATGATAAGCTGAAATGGAAGAGAGCAGGACCGGATTTCCATATCTGATGCCAAAAGTCCGATATTACTCATGCACCACCCAAGCATCCTTCTAACCAGTAGAATTACTACATTTGAAAAGGCTGTAAAAGCTGAAGTGTAGATACTGATTAGTTATACTTGGCAATAAAATATATTTCTCACAAAGTTTAAGAAATTATTTACTGAATTATACAGTTGCATCACCTGAACAGCCAGGGGCAAACCCTTTAAGGTAACTGTATATGTTGCCTAATGATAAATCATAGAAAAGGGCCCTAGTCAGGTGCCAGGGTTACTTAGTGGTTAATCTTTCTGTTTTGACATGAGTTAATCATGGAATAATTTAAGAAAGTTGTGAGGAATTAAAATGGATCAACTTGTATTTTGCAAAGTAAACCAGTTATTGGATAATCATCTGCTATTATATATGTTATTTAAAAGAGGTTTTATCATCCTAGAATGCTATAACAAACACGTTTTATTGTTGTCCTATTTCCTGTTGACCGACACTTAACTGGACCGGAAAAGTCATACAAGTTACAATGCATAGTGCAGTTAAGCCTGTTTTTTGTATTCTTGTAAGGATTGTTAACATCTTTCAACTTCTATGATTATGTATTGTACATTCTTTTGATTTTTATTCATAGGGAGCTATTGACTCATGTTTGCAGAGCTTGTTTGATCAAGGCAAGAAAGGTGCCTCTGTATACTAGACGGTTCTGGCAGCATAATTCTGAATAGCATAGGAAAATTTTATTTCCAATCAGTTATAAATTGCAAATGATTTATTCAGTGAATGTTGTTTGCTAATTTTGAGACATGTTTGTTGCTGAAGCAATCACAATTAGTCGTTTTCATTATTTATTGGCAGCACTTTTTTCATTATCTGTAAAAATATATATATATAAAAATTTCAATGTACCAGCACTCCTAGTGTAATGAATCTTGAAAGTCTAATACATAGAATAATAATAGGGTTCCCAAATCGGGATACACTTACTATGTAGTGCACGGTAAGGGTCTGTTGCTGGACTAATAAGGGTTCTGTTAATTCTTTTGTAAAATATATATAATATATATATATATTCTGTACTTAACATGTGCTAGTTCTGTATTTCTGGTCACAGTCCAAATTTTTATAATAAACAATATATTTACTAAGTCATTTTTGTCAGTACGCAACGGGGTTTAACGCTTGCCAGCTTAGGTTTACGCACTTCAGGGTAGATTTATCATACCCCGGGCAGACATGATTCGCTATAGCGAATCATGACCTCCCTGCATCGTTAAATGCCGACAGCATACGCTGTGGACATTTAACATTGCAGAAGCAGTTCTGGTGAACTGCTTGTGCAAGGCCACTCCCTGCAGATTTGCAGCCAATCGGCTAAAGAGCGCTGCTTCTTAATTCCTGTTTTAGCGAGCCCAAAGGCTTGTGCAAATATAGTTACATTGAGGGCCATTCAGCCCTTGTTAAATCAGCCCCTTCACCTCTTTAATGTGACCGGTGTCAGCTACCTGCTTGTTGTTTACTTTGACGCACCTCGCTTTCAGACAGCAAAGCTGTTGTCTTTAGTTACTCTATTGCTGCCTGTGCTATTTCTGGAGTGACAATGTCGTGTATGCGGGCCCTGTTATTTCCCACACTGTCAGGTATTTATAGCACACTCTTTCAACTCCATATTGCCCAAGTATTGTGTTCTTTATTCTAGGTGCACTATTGACTGCTAGATTTCTTGTTGCTGACCTCTGTCTGCTGTGTTTTTGTGGACCACCTCTGTTTACTGCCCTGACCCTTTGGACTTCTCCTGACTTTGCATTTTGCCTTCTGAATTGGTACTTTTGCTGTCTTCCTGGTATAAAAACCCCCAGGCTTTCCCTGACTATTTATTGGCCTAATGATTGTGATTAATCTATACTCGACTCTTGCTGATCCATCTTGCTGACCACTCTTCTCATCTCTGTACTGTGCCTCTGCCACCATATGCTACCTCTGAGTTCCTGAGTTATTTGCCTTTGGCAGAGTGATTTCCTTCCTGTCCTTCCACCTGGTGCCAGGATAAGACTACTGGCCAGTCAATTGGTTGGACAGGGAGGCTTTCTCTCTAGCCTTCTCAATTTTTCACTTATTATATTTGACAGGTAAAAGGTATCAACCCCAGACAAAAAATGTAGACTTATTACAGAGCACCCCAAGTAGTTTTTGAATATATTATTGGTTTTGTGCATGAGCACAACACACTAAAATTACCCATGCCATAATATATGAAATTAGGAAGCAACACTTTACCAAACAGACAGAAAAAACAGACAGAAACGCAACCTGCTCAATCAATTGTTAAGTTAAAAAACAATTAAAATTAGTCAAATTGATAACCCATCAAACACAGATCTCCACTATACTGATTCCAAATCCATAAAAAGACCTACACACATGTTACACTATTTAAAGGGACCAATCAACATACAGCCTATTCAGCCTGGGATGTCACCATTAAACACATGCCATTTTGTTTTGAGCTTCAGAAGTATTAATGTCAGAGGGATTTTAGGATTGTAATCACTAGAAAAACACACTGACAATACCAGCAACATTTAAAAAATCAATATCTACCAAAAACAAGCACAAAACTGTGATCATTCCCTTTTTGTGTAACCCCTGAAAAGGAAAAGTCCGCTATTGAGCAAATCAGAAGTGTCAGATGACCTCCATGTCAGTCATTGTCCATGTTCTGCTTGGTAGCTGCAATTCTTGTGGCTGCAGAGTAGGACTTGACCTGTTTGTTTAACCTTTTGAGTGGATTTAGCACATAGTTATCTTATATCAGTAATACAGAAATGACATATTCCGGTAAATAAGAGTATGTCATTTAAATATAAGAATGTCTCTTTGAGAATTAGCTTATGCATTAGGCTATGGGTCACACTACTGCAAAATGTTCTTATTTTTTTGTCACACTTTGTGAACTGTATGACCTCTTCCCCTTATGACTTTTGCATTTACTCACACTCTTTTCCACTAAAACCACATCAACACAGCTTGTATTTGTAAAGCTTTGATTGGAGACTGTACTGTTCTACTAGTTATTATAACTTAATTTTTTAGACCTCGTTCATTAACCCCTTAAAGGGAAAGTCTAGTCAAAATTAAACTTTCATGATTCAGATAGAGCAGGCAATTTTAAAGAACTTTTTAATGTACTCTTCTCTTGGTATCGTTATTTGAATGTAAGCTTAATAGCTGGCCATTTTTGGTTCAGCACCTGGGTAGTGATTGCTGATCGGTGACTACATTTAGACAACAATCAGCAAGCACTACCCAGGTACTAAACCAAAAATGTGCCTTCTCCTATACTTACATTCCTGCTTTTTCAAATAAAGATACAAAGAGAACGAAGAAAAAATGATAATAGGAGTAAATTAGAAAGTTGCTTAAAATTGCATGTTCTATCTGAATCATGAAAGTTTAATTTTGACTAGACTATCCCTTTAATGACCACAACATACCCTTTATGTTTCTGGGTGTTAAGGGTTTTTCTGTCTAAAATAGCCTCCCTTCTGCAGGTTTCCTGAAAAACAAGCCCCATATCGCTGGTCATTAAGGGGTATAATCACCTTACTAAATAGTCAAGAGCAGCCCCATGTGAAATAGGGGCCCATACAGGCTTTTGGGGTTTAAAATATAGATTAGAGATGCCCCATTGTACTGTACAGAAATAAAAGCACTTTTTTTTCTTGCAAGGTGGTTACTGTTACCACAGTGATTACCTGACTATGCAGACAAAAGGCATAACTTTTTTTGAGAAAGGGACTTGTCTACTACAAAATAAACTTTATTAGGGTTCTCTAGATTTTTTGTATTGAACATATAATTACACATTCCTAAGCAAATCCCCATGTGTTTTATTTTTACTTTATTTTTTTAAAACATCTGGTGTGGGGTACTGCTCCGAGACCACCACCATGAAAGATCAGTATAATATTTTTCAAATGAGGGGTCTTTGGGGTTTGTAGCTTCTATAGGAGCAGATATTAGGGGTTTGAAGAACTCCCCCATCCAGCTCCATTGTGGCTACATAAACTTCCTGGTTCTGCCCCCTTTGTGATGTCACAATGCGCATACATGGCAACATCACTGGCACTCCCATGGAGCCTGGGAGTGCCACCACTAGGCCACCTACGATCCCCAGCCTGTAGGGCGGGGGATTGCCAAAAACAGCTTTGATTAGTGATCCCCTGCATGAGGAAAAGACATGCTTGTCATATACATCGAAGTGGTTAAATTCAACTTACAGCCCTCTACATTTTCCCTTGATTAGGCCACAGAAAAAGGCTATACGTTGCTAATGCTTACTGTTATTATATTACATAAAGTAATTGTCATACTCAACGGCTCATCTGGCCCTGCTGTTAGTAGTAATGTTTGTACAAGAGGCCTGGGCACCATACGGATCATCTGACCCCACTGTGTGCCCCCACCCTGCAAGCTGGCGCACCAAAAGAGGCATTCATGTGTTTTTCAACTATACTTTTTTTTTCAGATTTACAGTTGCAAGCACACAGCATATCTTTGCTCTTGCCATGTGTTTCTAAATTCAAAAGATATTCAACATACAAAAACATATACAGTATACATGAATATGTCAAAGTAATATCAATTACCTCAAACAAGATGAAACTTGCATTCTTTACATTGCAGAGTACATGTGGATACAAATAAAAAAACAATATTTGTGGCAATCTGTCTATCTCCCTGTCTGTCTCCTGTCTATGCATCTTCCTCTCTCTGAGCTTCCTCTGCGCCAGCTGTCTGTGTTATGTTTTGTGTGTTTGTCTCTGCTTGAAAATCTATTATCTTATTAAGCTATCAGAGTATCGTTTTGAGTTTCATTGTGCTGAGTATCATGTAAATGTATTCTATATATTTAAATGGCCCCCTCTATTGCCTTAAAGCACATAGATGTTGCAGACTATTTGGCTCATGGGTGTTTTCAAGCCATTCACAAAGGTTTGAAAATAATGTTCGCCATTTCTATGTAAATTAATCATGTGTCTGTACAGTTCAGCATTGTTAATAATAACCTTACTTCTGTTCTGTGCACTTCCTCTTTACTAACTTGTTTGTATCTATCCCTATTAGTTTTGACCTTTTTGAAAATATCAACGGAAAAGTAAATAAATTATCATAAAATGTAGAAAGGTCCACTCTATTTAGAGACAATCATTTTCAAGTATTGCCCATCATGGCCCATGCTTTCTGATTCCTCAATCAACTGCTAAAGGGACTTAAGATTTTCATATAACTGCATGTAATAGACACTACTATAGAGAATAATATGCACAGATACTGATCTGTATAAAACCTTTTAAAAACTTACTTAGAAGCTCCCAGTCTAGTACTGTTGATGAGGTTAGGCTGAAACACCCACTGAAAGGGGCTAGGAAAACATGAAGAGCAGACAACCCCCCCCCCCTTTCCTGCATATGACAAGATAGATAACATTATCAGGAGCCATCTGTAAACGCACATATTCATCTGACACTGTGGGGCTTGGTTAGGATTCTGAAAATCAGTACAATGTTATTGAAAAATAAGAAAAACTAAATAAGTAATCTACAAAACATTTATGCAAAGAAATATCTAGTCTACAATGTCCCTTTAAAGAGAAACTGTAATATAAAATTTGTTTCCCCTTGATGTGTTCCAAATGTCTTCTGATACATACTGCAGAGTAATAAACTTATAGGAATTAGTTCCCTCACCTGTTGTTCCCCAGGACATGTTTTTAACAATGGACTGAGACTGCAAGTAAAGCAGATCTGCTAATGTTATCTATCAGCCAGATTACAAGTTTTGCGTTATGAGTGAAAAAGCATTGTTATGGCCCATAACGATGCTTTTTCCCTACCACTTTTTTGGCCATCAGGCAACGTCAGTACCGCACTTTTAAAAAAGTCCTTTTTCAATGGTACTTCCATAGGGCCGGTATTACGAGTTTTGCGGGGAGGCCAAAAAGTGAGTGCTACAGCCTATACAGATAAGATCCGTACTGCCATCTAAAGTCAGTAGTTATGAGTTTTACGCTACAAAGCTGTAACATTTAACTCATAACTAAAGTGTTAAAAAGTACACTAACAACCATAAACTACCTATTAACCCCTAAACCGAGGCCCTCCCGCATCGCAAACACTAAAATAAAATTATTAACCCCTAATCTGCCACTCCGGACATTGCCGCCACTTAAAAATGTATTAACCTCTATTCCGCCGGTCCCCGACATCGTTGCCACTATAATAAAATTATTAACCCCTAAACTGCTGCCCTCCCGCATCAAAAACACTATTTAAATATAATGAACCCCTAATCTGCCGTCCGCCCACTCCGCCGCTATAATAAACCTATTAACCCCTAACACCCTCTAACTTTAATATAATTAAAATAATTCTAAATAAAACTTACTATTAATAACTAAATAATTCCTATTTAAAACTAAATACTTACCTGTAAAATAAACCGCAAGCTAGCTACAATATAACTAATAGTTATATTGTAGCTATCTTAGGTTTTATTTTTATTTCACAGGTAAGTTTGTATTTATTTTAACTAGGTAGACTAGTTAGTAAATAGTTATTAACTATTTACTAGCTACCTAGTTAAAATAAAAACCTGCCTCACACTAAAGCCTAACATTACAATAAAATTAAATAAATTAAATTAACAAAATACATTTATCTAAATTACAAAAAAAAATAAACACTAAATTACACAAAATAAAAAAAAAAAGAAATTATCAAAAATAAAAACGAATTACTCCTAATCTAATAGCCCTATCAAAATAAAAAGCCCCCCCCCAAATAAAAATAAACCCTAGCCTACACTAAACTGCCGATAGCCCTTAAAAAGGCCTTTTGCGGGGCATTGCCCCAAATAAATCAGCTCTTTTACCTGTAAAAAAAATACAAACACCCCCCAACAGTAAAACCCACCACCCACACAACCAAACCCCCCAAATAAAACCCTATCAAAATAAACCTAAGCTCCCCATTGCCCTGAAAAGGGAATTTGGATGGGCATTGCCCTTAAAGGGGCATTTTGCTCTTTTACATTGCCCAAAACCCTAAGCTAAAAATAAAACCCACACAATAAACCCTTAAAAAAACCTAACACTAAACCCTGACGATCCACTTATAGTTTTTGAAGACCGGACATCCATCCTCATCCTGGCGGCAGAAGTCCTCATCAATGCAGGCAGAAGTCTTTATCCATCCGGCATCTTCTATCTTTATCCCGCCGGCGCGGAGCGGGTCCATCTTCAAGACATCCGGCACGGAGCATCCTCTTCTTCCAATGGCTGCTGAAGAATGAAGTTTCCCTTTAAATGATGTCATCCAAGATGGCGTCCCTTACATTCCGATTGGCTGATAGAATTATATCAGCCAATAGGAATTAAGGGGGAAAAATCCTATTGGCTGTTGCAATCAGCCAATAGGATTGAGCTTTCATCCTATTGGCTGATTGGATCAGCTAATAGGATTTAACTTGCATTCTATTGGCTGATTGGAATAGCCAATAGAATGCAAGGATTTTTCCCCCTTAATTCCTATTGGCTGATAGAATTCTATCAGCCAAGCGGAATGTAAGGGACGCCATCTTGGATGACGTCATTTAAAGGGAAACTTCATTCTTCAGCAGCCATCGGAAGAAGAGTATGATCCACGCCGGATGTCTTGAAGATGGAGCCGCCGGAAGGATGAAGATAGAAGATGCCGGATGGATGAAGACTTCTGCCGGCTTCGATGAGGACTTCTGCCGCCTGGATGAGGATGGATGTCCGGTCTTCTAAAACTATAAGTGGATCGTCGGGGATTAGTGTTAGGTTTTTTTAAGGGTTTATTGGGTGGGTTTTATTTTTAGCTTAGGGTTTTGGGCAATGTAAAAGAGCTAAATGCCCTTTTAAGGGCAATGCCCATCCAAATGCCCTTTTAGGGCAATGGGGAGCTTAAGTTTATTTTGATAGGGTTTTATTTGGGGGGTTTGGTTGTGTGGGTGGTGGGTTTTACTGTTGGGGGATGTTTGTATTTTTTTTACAGGTAAAAGAGCTGATTTCTTTGGGGCAATGCCCCGCAAAAAGGCACTTTTAAGGGCTATTGGCAGTTTTAGTGTAGGATAGGTTTTTTTTTTGGGGGGGGGTTAATTTTGATAGGGCTATTAGATTAGGAGTAATTCGTTTTTATTTTTGATAATTTCTTTTTTATTTTGTGTAATTTAGTGTTTATTTTTTTTGTAATTTAGATAAATGTATTTAATGTATTTTAATTTATATAATTTTATTGTAATGTTAGGTTTTAGTGTAAGGCAGGTTACTTTTTATTTTACAGGTAACTTTGTATTTATTTTAACTAGGTAGCTACTGTAGTAAATACCGTAGTTAATAACTATTTATTAACTAGTCTACCTAGTTAAAATAAATACAAACTTACCTGTGAAATAAAAATAACACCTAAGCTAACTACAATGTAACTATTAGTTATATTGTAGCTAGCGTAGGGTTCATTTTAAATAGGAATTATTTAGTTATTAATAGTAAGTTTTATTTAGAATTATTTTAATTATATTAAAGTTAGGGGGTGTTAGGGTTACGTTAGGGTTACGGTTATGTTAGGGCTTAATATATTTATTTAGTGTTAGTGATGTGGGAGGCCAGAGGTTTAGGGGTTAATATTTTTAGTATAGTGGCGGCGTCGACATTGGGGGCGGCAGATTAGGGGTTAATAAATTTATGTTGGGGTGGCAGATTAGGGGTTAATACATTTATGTAGGTGGCGGCGACGTTGGGGGCGGCAGATTAGGGGTGTTTAGACTCAGGGTTTATGTTAGGATGTTTGGTTTAATCATAAAAAAAATTTCCCCCATAGACATCAATGGGGCTGCGTCACGGAGATTTACGCTCTGCGATTGCAGGTGTTAGGCTTTTTTTTACCCGGCTCTCCCCATTGATGTTTATGGGGAAATCGTGTACGAGCACGTCAAAACACTGCTTGTATTTGGGTGAGGTATGGAGCTCAATGCAACCATATCGCCTGCACAAGCCGTTTTTTTGCAAACCTGTAATAGCAGCTCTATGAAGGGTGAGCAGTGAAAATAACTTGCAAGTTATTAGTAAGCCAGCCATAACACAAAACTCGTAATCTGGCTGTATGTTAGATGCTGAAATTCTAACTATGGCTTGGGGGTTGAATGAGCACAACCAGCAATTTCAGGCACAAATATATCTCTGGAAGAGTAATCAGTTATATTGTCTCCTGTTTATATAGTGTTTTTACAAAGAAAATGTGTGTTACTCATATTTTAAGTATAGGTGGGTAAACAACAGGCAAAAGTAGCATTTTCCAAAAACAAAATAAAGGTAAAGTTGTTTGCAAACAATTACATACACTCCACATTAGTATTAAGTATTTATTATTATGCATCTTCATAAGAGACCCACATGACAAATGATATTCAAAAATACCACATATCAAATTAAAAATTTACCAGCATTGACATAACATCTTACATAAATTGTAAAAGTAAGGGTATTATCATGTTATCATGGTGATGTCCCAAGTTCTATGTTTTCAAAACTTTTAGGATGTCTAAGTAACAGATTATTCTGGAGCACAAAGATGACATTCTAATAGATGTTCTTGATACGAATATAAGTAAATATTTAAAGTAGGGTAACACTGATACGTTTCAATTTGTGGTGATTAAAAAAACATTTTCTAGGTTTGAGAAGGGGGGTTGTGGATACTCAATAATATAAATTAGGAGAAATCCAATTTTCTACAGTAATAACCATTGCAGTGGAGTTAATGTTTGCATATCTCACTGATTTACAAAAACATAAAATATATCTGATACATAATGGTAATAGAAAGTTCACTATATGTGGTTCTCTTATATACTGCCTTATTTAATCCAACCCTAGAAGATCCTAAAGGAAACATTAAATGAGTTACAATTAAATGTCTATTATTAAACTTGCTTTAATCATAAGAATTGTTTTGATGGCAGACTAAGATGTTTGTGATGTGATATTAGTACAGGGCGTCACTCATTCCTTCCCTAATATTGTAGTTTAGTTTACAGTTAATATAATTAAAAAGATGTGATAATAAAAATTGTTGGAGAGCACTTATAATTCTCTTAAAGGTAAAACATTTCTGTTTCACTACCTGCTCCTAAGCAGCTGAGATAAATGATGACACAAATCCTGGCATCAGGTAACATCTATAGATTTCATATAGTTTAAAGAACCTTTCTACAAAAATATGTGTTTATGGAAGTAGCAATAACTCCTAGGACCAAACAAATTTAGTGTGCTTCCTTAAAGGGATATAAACAAGTAGAGTTTTAACACTGATCTACATAACATTTCTATAGTAAAAGAGAAATATCAAGTATTATCTGCTTCTTTTTCAGGGCAGGACTGGGAAATCAGACCGGCCCTGGAAATTTGTATAGACCGGCCACGCCACGCCCCCTCCAGCCCAGCCAACTATGCTCTAGCTGGTTTTCCCTTCAACTCATATATATATATATATATATATATAATATATAAATATAATATATAAATATATATATATATATAATATATATATATATATATTTATATATAAACCTAACCCCAACGTAACCCTAACCCTAAACCTAATACCCCCTAACTTTAATATAGTTAAAATAGAGCTAAATTAAACTTACAATTATTAATTAAATAATTCCTATTTAAAACAAAATACTTATCTGTGAAATAAAACCTAAGCTAGCTACAATATAACTAATAGTTGTATTGTAGCTAGCTTAGGTTTTATTTTTATTTCACAGGTAAGTTTGTATTTATTTTAAATAGTTATTAACTATTTACTAACTACCTAGTTAAAATAAATACAAACTTACCTGTGAAATAAAACCAAAGCTGCCTTACACTAAAACCTAACATTACAAAAATAAAAAGCTATTTTTTGAATGGGTATTAGAATAGGAATATTTTTTATTATTTTTGATAATTTGTTTGCTATTTTAGCTTAGGTTTTATTTTTATTTCACAGGTAAGTTTGTATTTATTTTAACTAGGTAGACTAGTTAGTAAATAGTTATTAACTATTTACTAACTACCTAGTTAAAATAAATACAAACTTACCTGTGAAATAAAACCAAAGCTGCCTTACACTAAAACCTAACATTACAAAAATAAAAAGCTATTTTAGCTTAGGTTTTATTTTTATTTCACAGGTAAATTTGTATTTATTTTAACTAGGTAGACTAGTTAGTAAATAGTTATTAACTATTTACTAACTACCTAGTTAAAATAAATACAAACTTACCTATGAAATAAAACCAAAGCTGCCTTACACTAAAACCTAGCATTACAAAAATAAAAAGCCTACCATTACAAAAATTAAAAAAATTACAAAAAAAAAACAAAAACCTACCATTACAAAATCCTAATCTAAAATAAACTACTAAGGGCCCTTAAAATGGCCTTTTCGTGGGCCCTTAAAAGGGCCTTGTGTAGGGCATTGCCCTAAAGTTAACAGCTCTTTTGCTACAAAACAAAACAAACACCCCCAAACCCACAAAATAAAAATAATGTAAAACCTAATCTACCTATTACCCTGAAAAGGGCATTTGTATGGGCATTGCCCTTAAAAGGGCATTTAGCTCTTTTTTTCTGCCCTTAAAAGGGCATTCAGCTCTTTTATGAAATGCCCAATCCCTAATCTAAAAATTAAAACCCAACCCAAAACAAAACAAAAAAAACATTACACAAAATAACAAAGTATCAAAAATAATAAAAATTATTCCTATTCTAATACCCATTAAAAAAAACACATCAAAATAAAAAAACTAATTTAGAATAAACTACCAATAGCCCTTAAAAGGGCCTTTTGTAGGACATTGCCCTAAGTTAAACAGCTCTTTTACCTGAAAAAAAACCCAATAAAAGTGTATCTTTAGTTTAGGGTTTGGGCTTTCGTAAAAGAGCTAAATGCCCTTTTCAGGGCAAAGCAAAAGAGCTAAATTCCCTTTAAAAGGGCAATGTCCATACAAATGACCTTTTCAGGGCAACGGTTAGCTTAGTTTTTTTTTAGATATTTTTTTTTATTTTGTGGGTTTAGGGGATGGGGGTTTGTAATGTTAGTGGGTCTTTGTATTTTTTTCTGGTAAAAGAGCTGTTTAACTTTGGGCAATGCTCTACAAAATGCCCTTTTAGAGCTATTGGTAGTTTATTCTAGATTAGGTTTTTTATTTTTGGGTGGGTTTTTTTTGAATGGGTATTAGAATAGGAATATTTTTTATTATTTTTGATAATTTGTTTGCTATTTTGTGTAATGTATTTTTTTTTCGTTTTGGGGTGGGTTTTTATTTTTAGATTAGGGCTTGGACATTTCTTAAAAGAGCTGAATGCCCTTTTAAGAGCAGGAAAAAGAGCTAAATGCCCTTTAAAGGGCAATGCCTATACAAATGCCCTTTTCAGGGCAATGGGTAAATTAGGTTTTACTTTATTTTTATTTTGTGGGTTTGGGGGGTAGGGGTTTGTATACTGATTGTTTTGTTTTGTAGCAAAAGAGCTGTTAACCCTTTTAAGGGCCCTTTAAATTAGGCTTTTTTATTTTGGGGTGGGTTTTTTTATTTTTTTTAAAGGGTATTAGAATAGGAATAATTTTTATTATTTTGTATAATTTCATTTGTTATTTTTGTAATGGTAGGTTTTTTAATTTTTTTGTAATTTTGTGTTTTTTAATTTTTGTAATGGTAGGTTTTAGTGTAAGGCAGCTTAGGTTTTATTTCACAGGTAAGTTTGTATTTATTTTAACTAGGTAGTTAGTAAATAGTTAATAACTATGTACTAACTAATCTACCTAGTTAAACAAATACAAACTTAGCTGTGAAATAAAAATAAAACGTAAGCTAGCTACAATATAACTATTAGTTATATTGTAGCTAGCTTAGATTTTATTTCACAGGTATGTTTGTATTTAGTTTTAAATAGGTATTATTTAGTTAATAATTGTAAGTTTAATTCAGCTCTATTTAAATTATGTTAAAGTTAGGGGGTGTTAGGGTTACGTTAGGGTTAGGGTTAGGTTTATGGTTAGGTTTAGGGGTTACTAGTTTAAATTAGTTTATTGCGATGTGGGGGCTTTCAGTTTAGGGGTTAATAGGTTTATTTAGTATATTTCGTTGTGGGGGCTTTCAGCTTAGGGGTTAATAGGTTTATTTAGTATATTTTATTGTGGGGGGCTTGAGGTTTAGGGGTTAATAGGTTTATTATAGTGGCGGCAGAATTAGGGGTTAATAACTTTAGTATAGTGGGGGCGATGTAGGTGGATGGCAGATTAGGGGTTAATAACTTTAGTATGGTGTTTGCGATGCAGGAGGGCTGTGGTTTAGGGGTTAATAACTTTAGTATAGTGGCAGCGATGTCGGGAGTGGTGGAATAGGGGTTAATAATTTTTTATAGTGGCGGCGATGTTGGGAGCAACAGATTAGGGGTTAATAACTTTAAAATAGTGTTTTGCAATGCGGAAGGGCCTCGGTTTAGGGGTTAATAGGTAGTTTATGGGTGTTAGTGTACTTTGTAACACTTTAGTTTTGAGTTTTATGTAACAGTTTTGTTGGTGTAAAACTCATAGTTACTGCTCTCAGATTGGAAAACAGATCTTGTCGGTATAAGCTTTTTAGCCTCATCAGAAAACTCGTAACGGCAGCGCTATGGAAATCCCATGAAAAAAACATAATTTTTACGAGTGTGGGACTGACGTTGCTTTATAAGCTAAAAAGATTGCGGTACATTTTTTCAACGTTAAAAACACGAACGCAAAACTTGTAATCTAGGTGTTTATTTCTAATGCGGAAACAGTACATTACAAATAAAGACGGTATATGTGTGTGTGTATAATATGTATTTATTTTTAATAATGAAAAGCATACAAAGCTTTGACATATCTATAAATGTGACACAAGATAAGCAAATGTGCAACACATTTTTCTCACTAACAATACTAAATTGCAGTAATTAAAAACAGAAAGTAGAACTATCATGTAAACTCTCTACACTCACAGGAAATATCTGTCAACTTAAAAAATAAACTGTGAATGTTATCTTTGAGAGTGATGTTAGGTCAGACCATGTTAGATTAAGAAAAGCTAACTTCATTATTTAACACTTCCCTAATATTCGCACAGGGAAGTCTACCAGAACTCCAAATACCATATGTCAAGATAAAATTAGCGACAGCTAATTTTTTAAAGGTAATATAATAAAAATGGAACAACAATGCTCTAGGTTATGTGTAGAGAAAAAAAACATTAACATTCCGTGTTTACACATCTGGTCTGTAGGTTCCAAAATGCTCAGCAAAACAAAGACAAAATACAGACTGAAGTATTTTCTGTCTCCATCAATGTCTGTAATTGGCTGTTTAGTACATCAACAACATATATATATATATATATATATATATATATATATATATATATATATATATATATATATATATATATATATATATATATATAGACAGAGAGAGAGCATTCAGACCGAGAGAGCATTTAGACCCCTTAAAAAAAATATATTCATATTTTGTTATGTTGCAGCCTTATGCTACAATGGTTTAAATTATTTTATTTTTTCCCCACATCAATCTACACTCCATACCCTATATTGACAAAGCAAAAACACAGTTTTTGATAACTTTGATAATTTATAAAAAAAAAAATAGAAAATTATCACATTGACATAAGCGTTTGGCAGCAATTACAGCCTCAAGTCCTTTTGTTTATGATGTTACTAGCATTGCACACCTGAATTTGGGGATTTTTTGCCATTCTTCTCTGCAGTGCCTCTCAAGCTCTGTCAGGTTGGACAGAGACTATCGGTGGACAGCCATTTTCAGGTCTCTCCAGACCTGACATTCACAAAGTTGTCCCTAAGCCTCTTGCATTGTCTTGGCTGTGTGCTTAGTCATTGTCCTGTTTGAAGGTGAACCTTTGGCCCAGTCTGAGGTTCTGAGTGCTCTGGACACGTTTTCATTAATGGGACAATGAACCCAAATTTTTTCTTTCGTGATTCAGATAGAGCATGCTATTTTAAGCAACTTTCTCATTTACTCCTATTATCAAATGTTCTTCATTCACTTGGTATCTTTATTTCAAAAGCAAGAATGTAAGTTTAGTTGCCAGCCCATTTTTGGTGAACAGCCTGGGTTGTCCTTGCTGATTGGACAGCACCAATAAACAAGTGCTGTCCAGTGTACTGAACCAAAAATTGGCTGGCTCCTTAGCTTAAATGCCTTCTTTTTCAAATAAAGATAGCAAGAGAACGAAGAAAAATTGATAATAGGAGTAAATTAGAAAGTTGCTTAAAAATGCATGCTCTAGGGGCGGGCTCAAGGGTAAGCAGCAGGAGAACGGAGCTCTGTACTATTTGGATCTGAAACCTGCTTAAATTAAAGAACTACACCTATAACTTTTGAAAAACCCCATGCCCGGCGAACCCCCCTTGGCAGAGACTGCTGCCCGGAGTGGAGGAGTTTGATCCAGAACTTCCTACATATTGTTCTTGAGAGCATAACATTGCTCCACCGCCAAAGGTCACAGTAAACCGAAGTGCTGAAAGAGCGCAACTCTGAGAGGAGATCCTCTCACGGAGAAGACCAGACAGCTACCCACGGTGGGGGAGCGGGAACCACTGTAAACCAGCAGCGACCAGGAATAGATTGTTCCCGGGGCGGCATAGACCCAGACAGCGTCATGCTGCAGAAGGCCAGATCACAGCACCTGTCGCATTGAATCCATGATCCCAAACACTCCGGAGGACTTGTTCCGGTAGAACGAGAGACCTCTTGTTTCAAGACATCCAGCCACGCTAAAGGTACCGCAGCACGGCCCTTAGACAGACACTCACATACTGGGTAAATTTGGGAACGAAAACAAGCGCCATCTTGGAGATCTGCAGAGTCACCAGCACCAGGTCAATGTACATTTTTTGCAATGGTTGTTGCTTCTCTGGCACCCATGTGTTTCAGTGTCTGATATCGCATTATTAGGTACATTGCACCACAACCCAACCCCCAGATTGGAACTATTATTTCTTTTGCTAGACATTTGTAAAATGGGAGAGAGGAGTGTTTTGTTACCACGGGCCCTGTCAAGGCATAACCATACGGCCTGCACCTGGACACTGTGGGCCTTTTCTACTATGAATTTATAGCGGCAGGATCCATACATCCTAAGGTAGCTCTGTGACTTGTATTTCTGCAAAGATCCAAAGCCCCCAGTGAGAAGCGTGTTTGCCATAAGCACCATATTTTTTTTTTTTTTTTTTTTTTGATCTGGCCTTTGGTGGTCCTATACCCACCTTATTTCTCTGTGACTGTACGGGAAAGCACTTGACTGCTAGTTGTGCTCTTTGTTCATTGCAAGATGTGTTTTATTCTGGGAGATTATTTGTGTACTATGTCCTTCTATGCCTAACCACTTACCTTTATTTACAGCAGGGTGCACATCTGCAGGGGGTATACTGGTATAGTTCCAATTATTCTGTGTGGGGCTAAATGCTTGCAGGATCTTTATACTATACATAGCTAATGTCCACTGTACTTTAAAGTTTACTATTATTGTGTATGGAGAAATATCTTATTCAGGATCCAATGGCGAGCCGCAATAAAAACGCTGATCACAGGGCCAAGCAGGGACCTGATGCAGTGGGGCAAGCACAAGCTTATGAAACACCACAGGAGGGCCATATGCTAGACCCGCACCCCATTGTTAAACAAATTTCCACTTTGTTCCTGCCCAAAATAGAAAACCTTCAAAAAGGGGTGGATACTCTGATAGAGGATGGGAAACAATTTTCAGCAAGAGTAACGGAGGCAGAGACCAGGATCTCTGACCTTGAGGATACGCAAGTTGTTAACTCTGGTAAATTAGAAGCCCTAGAAAAACATTCTCTAGCATTACAACAAAAAATTGATGACCTTGAGAATCGCTCAAGGCGAAATAATGTTCGCGTACTAGGGCTCCCTGAATCAGTAAAACCAGTTGACATCTTAAAATTTGTAGAAACCTCCCTCCTCTCACTGCTAGACATCCCATCTGAAAGCTTAGTGGGTAGTGTTGAGAGAGCACATAGGGTGGGCCCAGAAAGACCAGCCATGGATCATAATGCTTAGGCGGGTCCTGTCATGATTAAGTTTCTCCACTTTCAGACCAAACTCCTTATCCTGAGGGCATATAGAAAGGTTGAGACCCTGACATATGAAAACTCTAGACTTTTGCTGTTTCTCGACTACTCGGTAGATCTAATGAGAAGACGTAGAGAATTCTCTGCAATTTGTTCAAAGTTACACCGAGAGGGCAGACAGGCCTATTTGTTGTACGCAGCCCCAGAGACCCTACGTTTTTTGACTCTCCACAAACAGCACAAGAGTATCTAGATGCAGAAAGTGGCTCCAGGAGCCCTGGCCAAGCTAGGGGAGGAGAAGGGTGATAGACCATACTGTGTTAGAAACAGTTAGGATTTATCTTATACAGGTTAAATGATGGCTTATATAGCCAAGACCAAGAAGATGCTTCATTTTGACAGGGGGGCTCCCCACAAACTTGTTTTGTATGCTTATTACTTTGGTTTATTAATACGGTTAATGGTTTTGATCCTATGTGACGAGTGACACAATACCAATTGGTGGTTAGACTATCTCTGCTGGGAGATGGGGAAGTTTGTAATACAATGTTTGAAATTTATATGTTGGTCTATACCTGGAATGAAGTTAAAACAAAGTTGTAGTACACAGGATGGAAACACATGTCCCATTATGTTAAACTGTGAATGCTATAGAAATGTAATTGATGATAACAAGGTGACAAATATTCTTTCCTCCCAAGTACAGAGGGAGAACCAGCTTGGACCGTGGGGCCTGGTGGTGGCTCAATGTAATTGGAGGCTGAACCGGGAGCCTGTACATTGCGGTGAGAATTTTTTTTTTCTTCTCCCCTACCCCTCTTCTCTCTCCCCCCCCCCTTCTTCCTACCCCGCCCCTGCGGCATTCACATGCACCATACTTTTTTCTAAAAGTGGACAACATCCACCCCAGGTTCAGTTTAGAGTTTTAAATTTAACCTATACTCATGGAATGTAGGGGGAATTCACTCCCCCATTAAAAGGAAAACAATTCTAACTCAACTTAGGAAAAAGAGAGCGAATATTGCGTTCCTCCAGGAGACGCACCTTTCAGATGTAGAACATGAAAAGTTAAGGTCGGACTGGGTGGGAAGGGTTGAATTTGCTTCGTACAAAATGGCTAGTAGAGGGGTGGCTATACTTTTTGGGAGGAAGCTGGAATACGACATAGTGAAGGTACTTAAAGATCAGGAGGGCAGGTACATCATAGTATAAATTCGCACTGCAGGGAAAATATACACTTTAAGCAACATAAACGCTACTAACCAGAAAGATAGAAATTCTGGGAGACCCTAGTATCTACACTCACCCCTTGCCTGGGCACTCATATTATAGTCAGATTTCCAAAATACTTGGCGTCCTCTCAAGAGTTCCAAAATTATTTGATACATTGCTGGGATGACTTTCGGGCAAATATCACACAACATCTTGAGACACCAGAACTGTTTTGGTCCGCCGCGAAAGCCGTATTGTCAGGCAATATTATTGCCTACCTAGCACGCCGGAAAAAACAATGTACAGAGAAAATTAACCAATTAAGAGATAATCTGGCGGAAGCTTATCTCCTGTACTGTACCACTCCTGATACCCAGAAATATCGGAGATATACAGATATAAAAAAGAATATGATGCACTATTGGCGCATCAGGCCTCCCAGTCACTTCTGCGTACCAGAGGTAAATATTACTGGTATGGAGATAAATCGGGGAAGCTTCTAGCATCCCTAGTCAATATAACCACATCCACTAGAAGCGTAGCTGCATTGAAATCCCAGGGAAGAGTTATCCGGGACTCCAAATCAATAGCTGAGACGTTTGCCTCTTACTATTCTTCTCTATATACCAGCGAATGCACCGCCGGGAGTGAGACGCAGGAACGGTTCTGGGAATCCATTAAGATTCCGCGAATTTCACAGGCTCAACGAGAAAAGCTGAATGCCCCCATAGGGAGAGAGGAGGTTGAAAAGATCATTATGTCTCTATCTTTGGGCAAGGCACCAGCCCCTGATGGACTGCCGATAGAGTTCTAACGTCTGCTCAAGCCCCAAGTATCCCTGATACTTACTGGACTCTTTGCTGACTATTTTGGGGGAGAGGTGACACCCACACCTGCATTTTCGGCAGCTTACATTACCCTGATCCCGAAACCGGGAAAAGATATTCTGTTGCCTGAGTCTTATAGGCTGATTTCCCGATTGAACTCGGACTATAAGATACTAGCCAAACTTTTAGCCGAAAGGCTGAAATTTATTTTACCTAGCATAATCCATGAGGATCAAACGGGTTTCATGCACACGAGATCGTCAGTGGTTAATGTGCGAAGAGTTTTGCAGGTGGTTCAACATTTCTGGGCCAAAGGGCAAGATACCTCGGGACAGATGAGACCGGAGGCCTTCCTGCTGTCTCTGGACGCAGAGAAGGCCTTCGACAGAGTAGAATGGGATTATCTCTTTTCTGCCATGCTTAAAGCTAACTTTTCAGGTCCTTTTTTGGCATTCATACAGAACCTATACAACTCAGCACTGGCGAATATACTCATTAACAATATGTTCTCGCCAGACGTCCACCTTCACAGGGGCACCAGACAGGGTTGCCATTTGTCGCCCCTCCTCTTCAACATAGCCCTGGAACCACTAGCCATCAAGCTGCGGCGGCTCTTCCCGGGTATTGATATAACAGGATCACATCAACACCTAGCGCTATATGCGGACGACATGCTTCTATTTGTCCAAGACCCACAGACACATATCCCTCACATTATGGATGCTCTCCGTGAGTTCGGCCTATTCTCAGGCTACAAGGTAAACATGCGAAAGCCTGAGATCCTGTGGCTTCATAAGAAAGCAGGTTCAGCTGATGGGTACCATTTCACTGTAGCTAAGAATGATATCACTTACTTGGGTATTAAGATATCGGCCAACCCTAACAAGCTGTACTCAAATAATCTAACCCCTCTGTTTGCCAAGCTACAAGCACAAATGAGGAGCTGGATACTTTTACCCCTATCACTCTCAGGACGGATCGACCTTCTCAAAATGGTGATCCTCCCTAGACTGTTATACCCACTGCTTATGCTTCCTTTACTTTTAACTAAATCAGACATTAAAATGCTCAATGGTGTGACCAGAAGCTTTATATGGAGAGGAGGGAAATCACGTATCGCAAGGAACAAGCTATGCATGGGCTTCCTAAGTGGGGGACTGGCTCTCCCGGATTTTAGACTGTACAATTGGGCGGCTCTGATTCGCTTAGTAGTGGATTGGCAGGTGGGCACTCACCACTTCTATAGGCCCACACTAGAACAAGCGGTCTTGGGAAACATATCACTAGCCTACCTTCTGAATATAACAAATACACAGACTATCAACAATCTGGGGCTGAATGTCTTATACAGAGATCCCTTAAAAGCATGGCAACATGCACACAAATTTCTGAAAAAATCATGTCATGCGTCCGGTTATTTGCCTATAGTTAAAAACCCAGATTTCCCTGCGGGCTCTGAGACGACGCTTTTCCTATTGTGGGAACGGAGAGGGCTGAAATCTCTTAAACAATTACTAGACCCCCTCTCGAGAACAGTTAAAACATTTAGCTCTTTACAGAGGGAATATAATTTACCTAGGACGCACTTTTACATGTTCCTACAGGTGCGCCACTATGTGGTGGCATTGGTCAGGGACAGGCCGGAATTCTGGGAGGGTTCTCCCTTCCGCCTTACACAAGCATTATATCAAATGGGTAGGTTCTCGCTCTTGGGGATCTACCAAATACTTTTGCATCACCGCTCATTAGATTTACAAAATGCTATACACGCTGGATGGGTCCGAGAGGGGCTCAGGGAAATTACATGGGAGGAAATACAAGATAGCATGGAAAAGACAAGGAAATTTACTCTGTCCACAATGTTCAGGGAATCCCAGGTGTGCACCCTACACAGAGCATACCTTACTCCACAAGCAATGGCGAAATGGGCACCTGGCTGGTCCAATAGGTGTATTAAATGTTCAATGGAATCTCTGAGTCTCTTGCATTACATGTGGGCATGCCCGATGATCAGACAGTACTGGGGTAAAATACAACACTGGATTAAACAAACACTACATATACCACTCACATTACTTCCTGAGACTATTTTGTTCCTACATTGGGATACTCAACACAAACAGCATGATGCAATACTCAGTCTAATAGTATTAGTGGCTAGGGAATGTATACTGCAACACTGGACAAAAAAGTCAGGTCCCTTTTTTGGTGGCTTCAAAAATTTGTTGAAAATGCAAATATTCAAAGAACAAATGGACTTTAGAGTCGACGTCCAAAATAGATTGAGCTTTTTCTTACGGAAATGGCACAGACTCATTTTAACCTTTGAACTAGAAATACAGAGATTGATCTTGATACCCTTTAAAGACTCTGAATACTTACGGAGGCCAGGCTGAGAGGAGAATGGGAACATCTTTTCTGAAAGGAACAACCAGACTATTTGGCCAACTAGAAGGCCATACTTGAACATACTCCCCACACCCCCTTCTTTACCCCCCTCCCCCCCCTGTTTTTTTTGTGATACAAAGGTTGAATACCAATGAATGAGGGATCTGCTCACAGGATGTATTATGTCTAAAGGAGGTGATGCATGGAGTATGTCAATTGCTATTATCTATGTAATCATCTATGTGTACATATTGTCTTTCTCAACAATAAAAATGAGATTTGAAAAAAAAATGCATGCTCTATATGAATCACGAAAGAAAAAAATTGGATTCAGTGTCCCTTTAAGGATATATCTGTATTTTGCTTTGCTCATCTTACTCTCAACCCTGATTACTCCCTGCTGATGAAAAACACCCCCACAGTATTATGCTACCACCACCATGCTTCACTATTGGGAAAGTATTGCACAGGTGATGAGAGGTGTCTGGTTTTCTCCAGACATGACGTTTGGAATTGAGGCCAAACAGTTTAATCTTCATTTCATCAGATCAGAGAATCTCATCAGATCAGAGAATCTTGTTTCTCACAGTTGAAAGTCCTTTAGTTCCTTTTTTGCAAATGTTTGTGTCTTGCAAAGTGGAGATACTTCCATCTGGCCACTCAACAATAAAGCCCAGATCGGTGGAATATTGCAGAGATGGTTGTCCTTCTGCAAATTTCTCCCATCTCCACACATGATCTCTAGAGCTCAATCATAGTGACCATAAGATTCCTGATCACCTCTCTTACCATGGCCCTTCTTCCCCAATTGCTCATTGTGGCCAGGCAGGCATCTCTAGGAAGAGCCCTGATTGTCCCAAACTTCTCTTATTTAGGAATTATATAGGCCACTGTGCTCTTGGGAACCTTCAATGCATCCAAAATTTTTGTAGCCTTCCCCAGATCTGTGCCTCGATGCAATCCTCTCTGAGCTCTGCAAGTAGTTCCTTTGACCTCATGGCCCTTTTTATAAATATATATATCTCAAGTGTGCTAGTAAACGATAGTGATATTTTTCCACCCCTGCCATTTTCGGAATCCATTCGGATGCAGCTTTGCTGCATCCAGGTGGATTTTTTTGACTGCGTAGGCAGGCAACATTCTTTTGACTGCCTCGTGCAGCCATCATTCCTTTGAGGATGGGTGCGCAACTGGCGACACTGATGGACGCGTTACAAACGCAATTATAGTATAGATAAATGTGAACATCATTTGGCATTTTCCTTGTCTTTTAATAACTTTATAAAACCTCTTCCACCTCACTTGTACTTCTGTCTTTGCTTTGTCTCCAATGAAGGTGGTTAAAGAATGGACATGTGCATTTGACTCTTCAAAGAGAGGGGTTCTCAGATTGCGTTGAGGCCCGTTTCCCCTGAGAGTACTACATTTGTCAGAGGGATGTTGAAAGCAAATTTAAAAAATAACACCTGCAAACAATATCATCCTAATTTACAGCCAACTGCATAGGTGTGAACATTTTTTTGTCCAATATTTCCCATGTGTGATTTAATCTGGCGTGTGGTTTATTTCTTTGTGCTCATCCTATCACTAAGTTTTATAAATAGAAATGAGACAAATATGGTAAAAGAAGAAATAATATAATGAAAAAATGTCATGTTGAGAATAAAAACCTGTTTGCTGTCGTGAGTTCACTGTTACATTACAACAGGTTAATAGAGAACTCATTTTTAGTTCAATCCATAAATAAATCTAATAGGCTTCCAGTGAAAGTAGTATGAAGAATTCAACATATTGTTCCTCTCACTCAACATAAATAAATTAATCCATTTTGTGGATGTATTACAGAAAATGCAGAGTGTACCAGACTTTTTTAACATTGGTATTTTTAAAATTTCAAATATTTATTTGTTAAGATATATACATTTATGTGCACACAGGAATATGTTATTATATTCAAAATAGAATTGTTCTATTTAAAGGACCACTATAGTAATACAATTCAAATTTAATCACTGGTGATTCTACAATCTATTGTTAGCACGCATATTACAAGGTGAAAATAAACGGGTGCACTTGAGCGCAAACACAATTTGCGCTCAGCAGATTAGCGTGACTGAAGACCTCTTGTAAACTGTAAGCGTTAAAAAACTAATTCCACCAAACACATCAAATACACATTATAATACAGTGTTAAACTTATATAAACAGTTTTCTGATAAAAAAAAATAAATCCAAAAATTATTAATACTTTTTTTAATTTTTATATAATTTTAATGTTATAATAAACTGTTTTACTGTGTTATGAATATAAATAGTTTACATTCCAATGTTTTTCACTTATAAAAAAATGATCTTTGTATTTTTAAGTATATATTTTTTTCCTACAGGTGGTGAGAGTTCACGATCCATTACTCCTGGGTATTACTCTTCTCTACCACTAGGAGGAGGCAAAGATTTCCAAACCCCAAGAACTTTATAAAACCTCTTCCACCTGTACTTCTGTCTTTGCTTTGTCTCCATTGGAGGTGGTTAAAGAATGGACATGTGCATTTGACTCTTCAAAGAGAGGGGCTCTCAGAATGCGTTGAGGCCCGTTTCCCCTCAGAGTACAACATTTGTCAGAGGGATGTATATGGAGTATTGGAAGTGACACATATTTCACTGGTGGGGATTTAGTCACAAGCCTTTCCATGAGGGTCTCAGGGACTTTTCCTTTGCCTCTACCTGTTGGTTCATCGACATACTTCTATTTCAGTTCCTCTGCTGTTATGTTTCAGCACTGGTCTTGGCTTCCTACTGGTTTCCTCCAGTAACAGTGTGCCTTTGGGTAAGTACTATATTTTTATTTATTCAGCTCCTTGTAAGCAGTTTAGGTTTAAATTTATCTATCTATCTATCTATATACTGAAGTGAAGTACCAGCACTCACTGTTAATTTGGGCAAAGTCGGGGTGCTCTCAGAAATATATAGAAAAAATGTCCCGAGAGAGCACTCGCCATGGATAAAGTATTTATTAGTGGAGTTAACGTTTTTGTGGAACAATCCCCATCCTCAGACTCCTGTGGAAAAACAACAAGTTTTTCCACAGGGGTCTGAGGACGGGGGTTGTTCCCCGAAAACACTAATAAATATATCCTTGGGGCAGTTATTTATATGTAGTTATTTGATATTTTCCCTTTAAAAAATGAATATGTTTTTTTTTTTTTGTTTGTTTTTTTAAGTCATTTTTTATTGAGGAAGAAAAAGACAAAAGAAAATGAAAATGAAAGCACTACATCATTGCTGCACATACAGCCAGCAAGAACATATGGTAAAAAGAAATACAAATGATCAGTAGGGTTACAACAGTGTAAGACATTCTAATTATAATAGTGCATATATAATAAAACATTTCTAAATCAACCTCAGGTTTTTTTTTTTTTTTTTTAACTTTGACAAAACCATCCATGGAACTAAAGAAAAGCTTGCGAGGTATAATATGCAGTGTAGGATGTAATGAATGCTATATAAAATAGTAGGATGAGATGCAATGTAAACTCCCCTAGCAATTGTTGGGATCTATAATATAGTCTTCGGGCTGACAAGTAGAAGCCTGTTTAGGCTTTGCTCAATTCTCTATGCTTTATGTGGTCTTTAATGAGGTCCCTAAAAAAAATGATTTAAAAGTGAGGGCTTAGATGATAGGGACTGAAGATCAGACCTGCTGATCTGAGTAGAGAAAATAGATCCTAACATATAACGTAATGAAAAAGAGAGTAAGTGCTAGGGGAGCAGAAAGAGTTGCGGTATAGGCAAGAGAAACCGCACTGTTAGTTCTCCTATTATCGGGAGACTCTTTACTTGGGGGGGGGGGGAGGTTGTAAAATAGTTGCGGCAATTAGTAGGGGTAATAAAAGAAAGCAAGAGCTAACATATAATTAGGGTGTAATAGGGTTTACTTGGGAGTGAGCTTAACTATGTGACATACGCTTGAAGAGAAAGAAGCATAAAACTAGTTATATAGGGCAAAGGAAAAGAACTCTTACAAGTCCCCCACAAACAAAAGATGCTAATGGGTTTGTGGTGCTATATCCGTGTACAGTTAGATGAAAGCATGACATATGTAAACTTGGGAAATAATAGAAGGCTGAAGTTTCCTTAAAATGGGTTAGTGTTGCTTCAGAATGAAAAAGAGACTTTGGCATTCATCTCCATGACTGTTAAATTGTCATTGTCTGTTCTAAAACCATATATATTGGTGTAGTTATGTCATGTCTGCGTGCAGATTGATAGAGTCAAGCTATGTGTAGCTTCAGGATGCAATCCAGGGCTATAGCTCCCTCCCAACATGGTAGTGTAGTCTCAGAGTGAAGTTAGGAGACAAGCTGCAGGGTACGGGCCCTATACCCCACAGCAGGAGCCTGTTCCAACTCCAGCCAGCTCTCTAAAGTAACAGAAATATATAAGCATCCTAAATATATGTGCACACTAACATTAAGATTTAACAGCATTAATATTAGGGGTGTATGTGCATAACAGATAGAGAGCCCTTATAAGGCTTGGTAATAACACAAATATGGAGGAGTGAAATCGCTGAGTAGAAGAAATGCCTATGCATTAAACCTCTAAAATGTTGATATATAAAGAACAATGAGCATTATATGTTGGATAGTGCGATCATGACATTTTAGTAAACAGACAATGGCGCCCATATATCATAAGACTATAAATCCTAAGCCATATAGGGACACAACTGGGCAGCAAATATACCCTAGAGTGCTAAGTCAAACATCAACAGTAAACCAACTTATAAGCATAATAGATATAAATAAAATGAGGTAACTGTCCATAACTGATATACTGTCTATTTTCAGCAGCATTTATCCTACTTCATAGTAGGACAAGCTCACAACAAAGCCAATTGGAATATGAAAGTTGAAGATAATGTTAGAGTCTGATGTATGGACAAGCATAAATAAACTTTATGAAGAGTCCTCTTGTAAATTGGAGGTAGAGCTGAGGAGCTTTAGGGACAGTCTGACTTAGACAAACAGCAACTTGCACTTCCACGTGGTATATTTAAAACATTTTGTGTTAGTAGTATGCAGGTTCCAGCTACAGGGCTCCTAAATAAAAACACTTAACTTCCGGAACATAAAAATAAAAGTGTATCACATATGGTCATAAGCTTGCCATTATACGAGGAACACACAGACATAGGCAATCCTATAATTATAAAACAAGCATTCTGGTCCGTAAGTAATTACATCCCATATTAAGTATATATGTAATAAGATCAATATATGTATTAACAACTTTCATGCAAAATACTAAATATAACATAAATTTAAGGAGGTACATGTGTGCTTTATTCTGCACTTTAAAAGTAGGAAAAGTGGTGAGACTAGATAATAAAAATTTAGTGTGAACATGGCGCAGTATGAAAAACAGGCAATATAAGTGTCCTTAATAAACAGTAGTTTTCCTGGGAGTAATGTCTCTAAATTTAGCCAAGTCCTCTTTTTTTACGTAAGTTGAGATCCCCACACCAAGACTTCAGAGATCCAGGACTAATATAGCTTACTTTTTCAGGCGAAAGTGCTGTGTGGTACCTCCGAGGAGCGAAGGAGAACAGGAGTAGCTGGGCTGAGTTATAGATGGAGCTGCGTGTAGCTTCTTCATCCTCCGCGATCACCGGGTGAAGAAAGGGAATCTCTGACAGCGACGTAAGGGGTGTCTCCAGTCTCACAATGAGGGATCTATGTTGGAAAAGCAAAGTCTCAGATAGTGTCGCAGAGATCTTATCCTCTCCATTCAGCATCGTAGCTATTACGGCTCTCTGGTGCCTCGCTGTACCAGTGTGGGCTGCGGTGTTCGGTACTCCATAAGCAGTGCCTGCAATATCAAAGAGGCCTGATCGTCCAGTAGCCATCTCTTTGCTAGCGGTGTCCGCCAATGTCAGATGTGTTGGCTTAATCTCAGAAGCATTTATCGGGAGAAGATGGTAATCAGTGTGTACTGTACTGCCTGTTTTGCTGTTGCTATTCGGGGCGCCAGCCCAGCAGGGTATTTAAGCACCTCGCTGCAGCCATCCAAAAAGTTGCGTATCTCCTCCATAATGCACTCCGGGGTTTCCATATTTAGGCAGAGGGTATAGTGATAAGCTTTGGTCGAACCTCAGGCACCACCACAAATCGCCGTACAGTACGCAAGATGGCTGCTCTTAGTATTTGTTATCGGCCGGAGGCGAGCACATCCAGGACATAAAATACCCTTAACCGTACTAGGCACACTTTAAAATTGATTGTGCAGGTCCTCTGAATGTTCTTATCTGCAGAAATGTTCACATATTTGAGCTAGATTGGGCATTTAGTTAATATTTTAGCAAAATGTGGTCAGAGCTATGAGAATGTGCAACCGCTCAGCTAGATAGTTGGCTCCTCCCCCAATATGTTTATTTTTTATCACGTCATTTTTTCACGCGTGTATTATAATGCATGCTATTTTTTTGCGCTCATACATTTTTTTAGTTCAGGTTTGTGTGCAACGGTGTACGTTGGCATGATAGTATGCATACTTTTTTGCGCCCTATGGTGTCTCGGGGTTTAGGAGCTTTTCTTCCTCAGCACTAGAAGTCCAAGGGTATTTTTGAAGCTCAGGTTTGTGTTTTGTCCCTTTCGTTAGAACATGGCTCAGAAATCTTTTTCCTTTGTCCAGTATCAGAGTTCTTCTGGCTCCGTCTGGAAATAATAGAATAGTATTTGTAAATGTATCATTGTCTGTAACTGAATTTAAACACTAATCCATCTGCTTGCAAGGCTGCAAACCTTTTTACCAGGCCTAGATATATGCTCGGGAGAATGTCGACAGTGTCAATTCCCTTTATTTTAACTGGTGCAGATCCAGGAGATCCCCATCAAAGTTTGCATATCCAGAGGCTCTGGTAGCGAGTAGGTTTTTTTTTTCAGAAAGATTGTTTTTAGTCTGTTCTACTTCCTTGATTATTAAAGTCTCGAGGATCTTGAATAGGTTTCAGATCACAGCTTCCCAAGGGAATGTTTTTTTCTGTCCTTTGTTCCTAGGTTCTCTGTAAAGACTCGGGTTGATGGGAACTCAAACCTGTTCATTTTTCCTACGTAAGAGGGAACTATCAGATCAATTCTGATCTAGAAACCTTGAACAAGTCTTTCAAGTTCCTACTTTCAAAATGGAAACTATTCAGACTATTCTGTGTGGTCAGTTTATATCCACAATAGATTTTAAAGATGCTTACCTTTATGTTCCTATTTCAAGGAACATCATCGTTTTCTGGGGTTTGTTTTTTTGGATAAGCTTTTTTATTTAATTATTTGTTTCTCTTCCATTTGGTCCTACAGCTCCCAGAATATTCTCCGAGGTTTTGGATATCCTCTTTTCTGTAATCAGATCTCAGGGTACTGCAGTATTTCCTGACCTGGATGATATTTTGGTTTTAACTCCATCTTTACATTTAGCAATATTTCTCACCTGCAGACTGCTGCTGCTTCTTCAACAACATGGTTGGAAAGTTATTTTTCCAAGCAGTTACTGGTGCCTCAGATAAAGATTGCTTTTCTGGGGGTTCAAATAGATTCAGTTTTTACGAGACATTCTTTAATAGAGCAAAGATGGTTGAAGCTGGGGTTTGCCTGTTGGAACCTTCAGTCTCTGTTATTTTTCCTCCAGTTGTTCTTTGTATGGAAGTGTCAGGTCTCATGTTTGCAGCCTTGGTTGCTATTGTGTTTGCTCGCTTTAATATGATTCCTCTTCAGCTTTGTAACTTTTTCCTATGATACAGGGACCATACTCTGTTGTCTTTGAGGACTTGTTTACATTCCAGAATGAGTCTGTTTCTGTCTTGGTGGCTGAACTATTAGCTCTTTATGCACGGGGCTTTTTTGTTCATTCTACTTGGTCTGTAATTTTTACAGATGCAAATTTTTTTAAGGATGGGGGGCCATTTGGGGGTCTCAGAAGGTATAAGGAGTTTGGTCTCCTCAGGAGACAAGGTTACCTGTTAATGCTTTTAGACTCCATGCAATATTCAGGGCCCATTAGGGTTAGCTTTTATTGAAAAATAAATCTTTTCTCGATTTTCAGATTGGACTATGTTACATCTGTAGCTTATGTCTATCATCAGGGGTAACTTACAGTTCCCTAGCTACGAGGATGGTATCTCAAATTATTTTCTGGGCAGTAGCTTATTGCTGTCTGCTTTCTGCTGTTCATATTCCTGTACTGAACAACTGGGAAGCAGTTTTTTCTCAGTCGTCATTTTTTTTTTCGTATGGAAGAGTGGTCTCTTTATCTGGATAAGTTCTAGCAGATAATAGATCTTGGGGTCACCCATAGTTTGTTCTGATGGCCTCTTGGTTGAATTTCAAATTTCCTGCTACTGTTTAAGGTCTTTGAACTGTGTTTTTGGAAGCTCTGGAAGTTCAGTGGTCTTTCTGGCTAGCCTATATTTATTCTTCCTCTGGTCTTTTTCCCAGGGTGATTGCCAATATTTGGCAGAAAGAGCTTTGGGATTCTGATTGATTCAGCTTGTTCCTGTAGAATTTGGTATGCAGATTTAGTTCTGAAGTGCAGTTTTGTTCCTTAGCTGCTTCTTTTACATCCAGGCCATATATTTTTTAAGGTCCTTTTTTTATCCGTATTCTAGTTCTCTCGGCTTGATGGCATGGAGATAAAATCAGAAACCCTTTTTGTCTTTGAACTATTTGTTCAGTTACTGAGTTTCTTATACAGGCTTGTAAGTCTGTGACTAGGGGAATGTTTATTTAAAGGTCTGGAATGTCTTTATTTCTTGGTATCCCTACTTTCCTTTCTGTTTTTACGTGATGATTTGGATATGGGTTTGTCCACCAGTTCTTTGATGGGTCAAATTTCTGCCCTTTTCAGTTATGTTCCACAGAAGATTGCTAATCTTCCTGTCCTTCATGGTTTAGTTCTATCCTGGCCTAGAATTACTACATTTGTTTTCCTCATTGGAACCTTTATTTGGTCTTGAGGATTTTGCAGGTTTCTCTTTTTAAACCTATGCATCAGGTGGATATTAAATATCTTTCTGGAAGTTTTGTTTCTACTCTTTCTTGTGTTCCACCTTATCTTATTTTTCTTTAGGATGAGTTTGTGTTTTCTGACTTTATTAGTTGGAACTTTGTTGTTCCTTCTTTATGTCTTAATCCTTAGAACTATTTAAACTGATCTCTTCATATTGTGGGTTCTTTTGGAGCTTTGTAGTGTTATGTAAGCACTACTAAGGTTTTAGGACAAACTTTCAGTTTGTTTGTTCCTTTTGCTGGTTCTATAAAAGGGCAGAAACCTTCTGCTGTTTCTTTGGCTTTTTGGTTGAAGCTTCTGTTTTAAAAAGCTTTTTTGGAAGCAGGTCTGCCTCCATCTAGATGGTTTCCTACTCAGTCTATCAGACCAGTAATCATTTCTTGTGTTTTTAAAATGTGTTATCAAATGGACCAATTTTGCAAGGCAGCTATTTGGTCTTCTTTGCATATTTTTTCTACAATTGTGATGTATTTGCTTCTTCTGAGGCAACCTTTGGTGGGGTGTTCTTCAGGCAATTGTCTCAGGTTGATTTATTTTTGCCTGTTGGTTATTTTTAGTTGCTGTTTTTTGAGGCTCTATTGGGGTTGTGGATTTGGTTTCTCAGTGAAAAAAGTTGTTTTATTAGATCCCACTATTTTCTTTTCCTACTTGGGGACTCTCACTACCTGTATGAAAGAAAGCATAATTTATGCTTACCTGATAAATTAATTTCTTTCATGGTGGGGAGAGTCCACAAGATATTTTTTTAATAGATAATATTTAAAAATAAAAAATAAATTTTCTTCTATGTGAAGAACATTGGAATGTAAAATATTAATAACTGGGGAGTGTCCGGGTTGCGTCCATGATCAGAAGCAAATCTTTGGAGCTCCTGCTAAAACAAATCTAATCTGTTGATTAGCACTAACCTACTGTTCCATCCATAAGCATATTGGACGTATTTGATGTCTGCATAGTCTGCTGAGCTTTTTAATACCAGGATTGTGATTTTAAAGCATGCAGGATGCTGACCCGGACTAATCTGATAAATGGCTGTGGCCTAGCATAAGTCTTAAACCTCCCCCCTTGATAATCAAAGGTTGACGGTCACACTCTGGCTACACTGCTTCATCCCCTGTAATGTCTACTATTTTCTGCACCCCATTTACAGTAATGGATACATGATCGATCAACATCATCATCAAAGGCAAGTTAGCAGCTCTGGAGAGAACACTGAACAATCAACTTGACAACCTCCTTCAAGAGATCCGAGAACCGGGCAGAAACGGTGACGCAGAGGTTCACGGCATAGAAAAAGCAAAGAGCGATGCCCCATCAACACTACTTGTGACAGCCTCCTCGCCACGTCATTATAGTGGAGATGGCATATACGAGGCAACTACTTCTAAGAGTCTCTTTAAATCACAAAGTGTAGAGCGTGCTGTGGTCCAGGTGAAGCTAGTGCTGCTCCGTACGGACCCATATAGAAAGCATCCCATGAGACTCTTCCGCAAAATGACAACCGTCAGGGGATATGCAATGTGGTGGTCCCATACTTTACCTTTTCAGACAGCTACTGTCTCAAGTAGGCAGGATCCACTAAGTATGTTTTGTCAAGCTCAGGACTTACAGAACTCCGTCTACTGCAGCCTAAGAAGGGGTATCGGGTAATATGGAAACAGTCCTTATCGTTATAAGGTGCGATGAAGGTGTGAATCGTTGGGACTAGAAGTTTATCTATAACTGGTAACTCTGACTATATGCTCTCTAGGAGTGTGGTATTATTGTTGAATTGGTAAATCTCACGAAGGTATATAGGGGAGTGCTTGTGGTAGGTGTTTGCTACACTATAGGAAACTTTATAGCTCGCCTAGTGCTATTTAAATATCTTTCTACAAGATCCAGTCTGCTCACTGTGCACTAGAAGGTTATCTCTCATTATTCTAGTACTTGAGGCCGGGCTGCAAGCGGCCTGTGCGGTGCGGCCTTAAATGTGCTCTCCACGAGGGATTTCTTCTATCCAATGGACAACTTAAGCTAACAGTTGTAGTTATATTTCATGTGTCTATGAGTGTCCATGTGTTGTATATCTCTTGCCATATTAGCCTCCCATAGGTGTATTTATATACATACTGTATATTCATTTGGTTATAACTTATAACTGTTGACCATAAATTTTACTTAGATAGCTCATGCTCACTCCTCTTGTTGACAATACCTGAAACTGGATATAGTATACGCTCACTCTAAGTAGAAATACCTCTTTGATGTATGCCATACACAATTAGACCAAGAATATTTAATTTTCCTAAACACTATACAACATTGATTCCCCACAAACATCTACTAAGGTCCTATAACATAAGCAGGTCTGAATTAATAGAAATAAACAAGCCTAACATGCAGCTATAATCTACGGTTGATCCTAGTAATTACTTGTTTGTTCTATCAACCCACTCTATCATCATCTGTCCAACAATATAAGAGATAGCTACACCCTAACTGTATATCTGGACACAACCTTATTGCATAATATTAACAGTGATGAAGCTTCAATTATTGTCCTGAATCATAAGTTGTATGTGTATTCTACAAAATTATGAGTCTGCATATATTACCATTCGTCTCTATTATTTTGTATATTATACCTTTTTTTTGTTTATTTATTTCTATATACATATGTGGCTAGAGTGGGGCTGTCTATTTAGTCTTACATTCACCCAATTTGGTGAACTTCCTAGCGGTATTAACCCGCTGCTTTGTCATAACTGGTACAAGTTGTAATAATATAGTTACTTTTACAAATACCTTTTATATGGCAGTATCTTCATAGACACAACTTGGTATATTTCCCTTCTATTACAAACCTTTTTTACTCCTCATTTTTCATAAATGTTAGTAAGTTATCACCCTATAAGGCGATCTTTTTCATAAGGGAGTAAAGTTTATTTTAATGATTCTAGAAAAAGAGGTATCATATTACGTTTGCATGTTACATTATGTTTTTATTTTTTTAATAGTGCGCTCCATTGAAGACTATGGTAGAAGAACATTTAGTGTCAGATTACATGCATGCAAGCCAATCGGCCGCTAGCAGGGGGTGTCAATCAACCTGATCTTATTCGATTGGGTTGATTTCACACGAGTTCTGTCCGCCTCCTCAGAGCAGGCGGAAAAGTTATGGAGCAGCGGTCTTTAGACCACTGCTTCATAACTGGTGTTTCTGGCAAGTCTGAAGGCTCGCCAGAAACACGGCCCTTCAATCTCCATAAGGAGCTTGATAAATGGGCCCCATATTTTTTTTTTTTTTTTTTTGGAGTGGTAATTGCTAGCCATTTGTAATGGTTGGCTAATTATGCACTCCCTCAAACGAGAGCGCAATAATTTAGCGATCCACTTGTAATCTAGCCCTCAGTTAGTAAGGCATATAATTCTTGAAATCAAATTTATTTTATTGGGCTCAGTTCAAAATTCATCACTTTTCAGGGTATCTGGATGGTGGTTCTCTGAGTGTAATAGGCTGTTAGTTTGCAGTTTCTTTCCTTTATACTGTTGTTTTAATTTTACCATCCACTTGTTTAATAGTTTCCAAATCTAGAAAGGTTATTTTAGTCTGATCAATTGCATAGGTGTATTTCATACTAAATTCCTTCTGGTTTAACCATGATATAAATGTATTAAATTGTTCCCTAGTACCTGTCCAAATAATTAGGACATCATTGATAAATCATAACCAAAGGTCCATAAATTTGCGCTAACTTTTCTGCTTTCAACTAATAATAAACGCGCTTACTTTGAGCGCAGTTAGGGCATGAGTGAAAATTTTTGCTAGCATGTCCTATGTAAACTGGCCCTAAGTGTTTAACCACTGCAAACTACTGCTTGTGTCCAGCAGTGCTCTCCAAGCAGCAGCGCTGGTCCCACAGCTCAGTTGTGCGACTAGCACTGTTGATTGGATCAGCAGAAGATTCTACTTAGCACAGCAGTGCTCTGCGACTCGAGAGCTGTATACTTTTGCTATGTGTTTAACCCCTTTGTGGGGGTAAACACATAACACTGCTAGTTATATAATGACATGCTTTTATTAAAAATAAAAGCATGTCAATTTTTAAATATAATAGCCCTTTAATGAAACTGTATTTAAAAAAAAACTGTGTTTAGTGCTCAAGTGAGGTGTTTGACTATGTGAAAATGATTATCCCAGCTAATGTACCATGATCATGGCTTGATTTCTCAAAAGATAATATAGACTGCTACCTAGGGGTGCCTTTTTGTCAGAGGCGTGACATTTTTTCACACTTTACTGCAATCTACTATGAAATCTATCAAAAAACTGAACTTGAGAATTTATACAGGGAGTGCAGAATTATTAGGCAAATGAGTATTTTGACCACATCATCCTCTTTATGCATGTTGTCTTACTCCAAGCTGTATAGGCTCGAAAGCCTACTACCAATTAAGCATATTAGGTGATGTGCATCTCTGTAATGAGAAGGGGTGTGGTCTAATGACATCAACACCCTATATCAGGTGTGCATAAATATTAGGCAACTTCCTTTCCTTTGGCAAAATGGGTCAAAAGAAGGACTTGACAGGCTCAGAAAAGTAAAAAATAGTGAGATATCTTGCAGAGGGATGCAGCACTCTTAAAATTGCAAAGCTTCTAAAGTGTGATCATCGAACAATCAAGCGTTTCATTCAAAATAGTCAACAGGGTCGCAAGAAGCGTGTGGAAAAACCAAGGCGCAAAATAACTGCCCATGAACTGAGAAAAGTCAAGCGTGCAGCTGCCAAGATGCCACTTGCCACCAGTTTGGCCATATTTCAGAGCTGCAACATCACTGGAGTGCCCAAAAGCACAAGGTGTGCAGTACTCAGAGACATGGCCAAGGTAAGAAAGGCTGAAAGACGACCACCACTGAACAAGACACACAAGCTGAAACGTCAAGACTGGGCCAAGAAATATCTCAAGACTGATTTTTATGGACTGATGAAATGAGAGTGAGTCTTGATGGGCCAGATGGATGGGCCCGTGGCTGGATTGGTAAAGGGCAGAGAGCTCCAGTCCGACTCAGACGCCAGCAAGGTGGAGGTGGAGTACTGGTTTGGACTGGTATCATCAAAGATGAGCTTGTGGGGCCTTTTCGGGTTGAGGATGGAGTCAAGCTCAACTCCCAGTCCTACTGCCAGTTTCTGGAAGACACCTTCTTCAAGCAGTGGTACAGGAAGAAGTCTGCATCCTTCAAGAAAAACATGCAGGACAATGCTCCATCACATGCGTCCAAGTACTCCACAGCGTGGCTGGCAAGAAAGGGTATAAAAGAAGAAAATCTAATGACATGGCCTCCTTGTTCACCTGATCTGAACCCCATTGAGAACCTGTGGTCCATCATCAAATGTGAGATTTACAAGGAGGGAAAACAGTACACCTCTCTGAACAGTGTCTGGGAGGCTGTGGTTGCTGCTGCACGCAATGTTGATGGTGAACAGATCAAAACACTGACAGAATCCATGGATGGCAGGCTTTTGAGTGTCCTTGCAAAGAAAGGTGGCTATATTGGTCACTGATTTGTTTTTGTTTTGTTTTTGAATGTCAGAAATGTATATTTGTGAATGTTGAGATATTATATTGGTTTCACTGGTAAAAATAAATAATTGAAATGGGTATATATTTGTTTTTTGTTAAGTTGCCTAATAATTATGCACAGTAATAGTCACCTGCACACACAGATATCCCCCTAAAATAGCTATAACTAAAAACAAACTAAAAACTACTTCCAAAACTATTCAGCTTTGATATTAATGAGTTTTTTTAGTTCATTGAGAACATGGTTGTTGTTCAATAATAAAATTAATCCTTAAAAATACAACTTGCCTAATAATTCTGCACTCCCTGTAGACTCCCATGAAGCACATATATGTTTGTCTTTGTCACCTGGCAGTAATTAGGGCACATACTAGTGGTGACATCAACAAACGCAATTATGTCAAACATTCTAGGAGGATTACAAATTTTCTTATAACTCTTTCTGTGTATGCAATATACAAAGCATATGGCAGCAGGTCACATGGCACGTGTATCCCCCGTCTCGTGCCATGTGTAAGTAGCATTGATGAGAATGAGTGCGTATGTGACTTACAAAGGTCTTCTCAACAGATCAGATATATAGTAAGAAATATTATATGGATGAGGAAATATTCTGGAAATAAATGCAATTTTAAAAGACATCCAATTGTTCAGTCTTTTTATATGCCCACTTTCTGAGGCACCAACTGAGCATGTGCAATATATCACAGTGTGTATATAAGCCTGTGGTTGGCTGATGGTTGTCACAGGGAGTGTAAAATGGAAATTATTTTTTTAATTTGTCAGAAAAAAAAATCTACTGCTTATTTTAAACTCATATTGAGTGCTAATTAATTGTCTTTTTATTATACACTGAATGATTATGCAATTCAACTATATTTAACGGTCCTTTAATTTTTAAGCCCTGTATAAGACATTAAGGAATTTACCTTGTTGAATGTCTGGAAACAAGCTTGCAGGAGATACAAGGTATATGGTTATCAGGAACAGGCTGAAGTTGACGCTAGATAAGCAGAATGAAGGGTCAACACTAATGGGTTAATCCAACAGAGTAGTCAAAAGCGAGGTCACAGTTCCATACCAGAGTATCCATCAGGTACCAAACATCACAACAGAAGGAGCAGGCAAAAGGATAGTCAAAAGTTGTGTTCAAGAAGTCAGCATCCAGTAAATCAATCCTTAGATCAGGGTACAGGCCAGGATAAGGCTTGGAGCATAAATCAGTAAGTAAGCAGGGGTCAAAACCAAAAAAGCACCATAATGGCATCAGCAGTGGCTTTTTCACACCTCTGCCTTGGGGTCTAGCGCCAAAACTACTTCATGGTCACTTCTGAAATTTAGACTACAAATAGATGTACCTGTAGCTAAGGTGTCACTGTCAGTCATTTTAAAGGAAGATGCATGCAGATCCTGTGCATTAAACCTAGTGTGTCCCTCCAATGCTTCTCAAGATGACCATAGAGGCCCCTATGCTATCTACATCGTTAAGCCTCCCCTTTTAAGCACAGCCCTAAGCTCCAGCGGCTCTAATAGTCTTTCTCGCAGCACAACTCTGCCTTCTGCTGACAGCCTTAGGATTACCGCCGCGCCTACCTCGCTTAGGTAACAAGCTGAGGCCCTTACACATTGGTAACTTGGACACATTTTAATATGTGCTATCAAACAGGTTTAAAATTGTTCAGGTTATGTTGTAGTTTTAAAAGTAATACTTTAAAAATCAAGAAGGTCACAATTACAAATGTTACATGAAAATCTACTGTAAATGATCTGTAAGATGCTGGCTAAATGTGGAGGGGTTGTCCTTCTTCTTGATGGAATTTTATTCAGATTCTTCATTTGGCTAAAATATTTATTAAAGGGAGATGAAACCCCATTTTTTTTCTTTCATGATTTAGATAGAGCATGCAATATTAAACACAAGATACAAATTTACTGCTATTATCAAATTTACTAAGCTCTCATGGTATTCGTTGTTAGAGAGAATACTTTGGTAGGTAGCATATGGCTGCAGTGTTTGTACAATATATAACATTCTTGAAAGAATTCTCACAAAACTGCTGACATGTAGTGCTCAAAATACGTGAATGCTCCTAACCATACCTACTTGCTTTCAACAAAAAATACCAAGAGAACAAAGTAACTTAATAAAATACATAAATTGAAAAAAAGCTACCAATACAGAAAATAAAAAAACTACCATTACAAAAAAACCTAGCAAATTACCAAAACAGTTATGCCTATTCTAAAACTAAAGCCCCACTTAAAAGAAAAACACTACACCATTCTACAAGTAACCCCCACACCCCACCAAAAAAAAGGTTATCTAAAATGAACCTACTCTGAAAATTGCCCTGAAAAGGGCATTTAGCTAATTGCTCTTAGAAGGGCATTTAGCTATTTTGCTGCTTAAAAAAATAAAACTAAAAAAAAACAAAAATCTTATTCTAAAAAAAAAAACCCACCCAAACAATTCTTCCCATCACTAAACCCCAAAGATTATACTCACCAAAGTTGAATCCGACTCCTACGTGGAGGTGGCACTCCATCTTCATCCTAGCGGCTGTCCATCTACATCCCGGCAGGGGTCCATCTTAATCCAGGTGATTTATCTTGGCTGATTCGGATCTTCCGTCGCTGACGTCCTTTTCATACAGTCACCTGCCACACACTGAATTTTGAATGCGAGATACATGACTTTTCAAGACAAACATTGTTTGGCCTCAACTTACTTTTTACCTTGTTTAAGACCATCTTTATGAAAATGTCTACAAAGATTTCTCTTGGATATTTTATACTTTGCTTTATCTATATCAGAGATAGCCACGGACATATTTTCTAGGCATAATTTTCTGTTATTTGTAGGTGATTAAGATGTGTGAATACCTGTATGTTTTCATATTCCGTAAAGTTTATGTAACAGTATAATTTGTGTATTATTGCAGAGGTTAAATTGATATCCAAAATAAACAATATTTGGTTTTATATATGTGTAAAAATGTGAGATCCACCCAATAGGATGATTGTCAAACAAGATATACTCATACAAAACACATGTATTTATCTATCACAAAAATCAGTGCTATACATTCTTGTATACAACTTATTATTATTATTTATTAATAATAATACCCAGGTTAATACATCATGAAGTGCTACACCTGAGGCCATATTAACATAAAACAGATCTGCATGATAAATGTGTTCAAACATTTTTGGTTTAGAACCATATTATAAACATAGTTTTGTGGTACAAGTCATGCATATGCACAACATAACTGATTTCATACAAGCTTGCTTCATGTTTCACAGCATTTAGTGATCTATTCATTAAAATAATTGGCACCACTGCATTTTTAAACTTCCCCCCAGTTGTATATAGTTCATCACTTCCTTGTGTATTTCATTTCCCTGGGCCCTTTATATTTATTTTACAAACTGTTTCTAATCATTTTCCCATGGGTGTTATGTGCATGTGTGATGTAGTTAAATAGGTTCACTGGTGTATGGTGTAGGGTTACCATGGTTGATGCATTGTGCTGGTAATAAGTATAGTTTTATGCTGTTGGTGAATAGAGGCAGAGTGCTGTAGATGAATAAATCCAGTCTGCTTGTGATAGCTGGGTGCAGTATGCTGTTCCTGGGTGTAACATGTTCTGTGTGAATTGGTGTGATGTGTTTTTCTTTGTGTTAAGTGTGTTGTGCATGAAAAGGGATGGTGAATAGGGAAAGTGTGCTGTGAGTGGACTGGTGCAGTCATCTGGTTGTGGTGTGATATGTGTGTATTTGATGGGGGCATGTAGATTATTAAAAATCATTAGTAAAGAGACTGGGGTTTTTTAAATTAGTATTTAAAGTGTACTCTTCTGGTTCACAGAAAACATTTGTATGTGTGAGTGAGACTGAGAGGGAGAGAGAGTATGTATGTGTGAGTGAGACTGAGAGGGAGAGAAAGTATGTGTGAGAGAGACTGAGAGGAAGAGAATGTATGTATGTGTGAGAGAGACTGAGAGGGAGAGAGAGTATGTATGTGTGAGTGCGTGAGACTGAGAGGGAGATAGAGTATGTATGTGTGAGAGAGACTGAGAGGGAGAGAGAGTATGTATGTGTGAGAAGGAGAGAGTATGTATGTGTGAGTGAGACTGAGAGGGAGATAGAGTATGTATGTGTGATAGAGACTGAGAGGGAGAGAGAGTATGTATGTGTGAGAGAGACTGAGAGTGAGAGAGAGAAAGTATGTGTGAGAGAGACTGAGAGGGAGAGAAACTATGTATGTGTGAGAGAGATTGAGAGGGAGAGAGAGTATGTATGTGTGAGAGAGACTGAGAGGGAGAGAGTATGTATGTGTGAGTGAGACTGAGAGGGAGAGAGAATATGTATGTGTGAGTGGGACTGAGAGGGAGAGAGAGTATGTATGTGTGAGTGAGACTGAGAGGAAGAGAGAGTATGTATGTGTGAGAGAGACTGAGAGGGAGAGAGAGTATGTATGTGTGAGAGAGACTGAGAGGGAGAGAGAGAAAGTATGTGTGAGAGAGACTGAGAGGGCGAGAAAGTATGTATGTGTGAGAGAGACTGAGAGGGAGAGAATATATGTGTGAGAGAGACTGAGAAGGAGAGAGAGTATGTATGTGTGAGTGAGACTGAGAGGGAGAGAGAGTATGTATGTGTGAGTGAAACTGAGAGGTAGGGAGAGTATGTATATGTGAGTGAGACTGAGAGGGAGAGAGAGTATGTATGTGTGAGTGAGACTGAGAGGAAGATAAAGTATGTGTGAGAGAGACTGAGAGGGAGAGAAAGTATGTATGTGTGAAAGAGACTGAGAGGGAGAGAGAGTATGTATGTGTGAGAGAGACTGAGAGGGAGAGAGAGTATGTATGTGTGAGAGAGACTGAGAGGGAGAGAGAGTGTAAGCGAGAGGGACTGAGAGGGAGAGAGAGTATGTGTGTAAGAAAGACTGAGAGGGAGAGAGTATAAGTGAGATGGACTGAGAGGGAGAGAGAGAGTATGTGAGTGAGAGACTAAGAGGGAGAGTATAATTGATAGGGACTGAGAGGGAAAGAGAGTATGTGTGTGAGAGAGACTGAGAGGGAGAGAGTATCATTGATAGGGACTGAGAGGGAAAGAGAGTATGTGTGTGAGAGAGACTGAGAGGGAAAGAGAGTATAAGTGAGAGGGACTGAGAGGGAGAGAGAATGTGTGTGAGAGGGACTGAGAGGGAGAGAGGTTAACCTTTTTTTCATTCTTTTGGACGGTTTTCTGGTGGGAGGAGCGTCAGACAAGCTCACACGCTCGAACAGCTCTGCATCGTGTAGCTGACTATCATCACCCCGATAAAGCGGATTCTCCTATTGCCAGGGGTCATATACCCTGCATGGGGAGAGAGAAATTTTGACCGCACAGACCAGATGGAAAGCCACAGTACCTGCAAGGGCCGGATGGTACTGGCCGCGGCACACTGAGAGACGCTTGGAAAAGGAGCAGTCCAGGCGGAGGGACATCTGCTAATGCTGACTGACAGAGGTACCAGCGGATAACCGCCCAGAGCAAAGCAGTAGCACCACAAGGAGAGGCATTAAGAGGCTTGGAAGAATCTTTGGAATCCCGCAAAAGCCCTCCATCCCGCCCTAGAAGCGAGGTGTTACGTTTGGAGCAGGATAAGGAGCCAGCCGGTGAAAGAGAGCCAGAATCTGTGCCCAGGTGGTAATTCCGGAGCTAAGGACACTAAAAAACGCAAGTATAGGATGAATCAGCCACCTATAATGCAGCTTTAGTGAGTCTGAGTGTGCCAGCACGAGTAAGGAGAGGAGTCTCTCTTTTTTTAACTGCTCTTACATCCTATTGAGCAATAGACATGAACCTAGGACTGCCTTAAAATTCACAGAACATAGTTAAGCCACAAAAACTGTTCCCTTTTTCTTCCCTGGACCCCATAAACGTCTGTGGAATGGTGCAAGTTAAATACCAACAACAAATGGGAACATAAAGGAAAATCGGTTCTCCCCCCCAAGTCTTATTGGGTTCTGTACTGTGAAGCATCCGTTTAACGTCTGATTAAGAGCACACCGCAGTTTGCCAAAGAAATAACATAAGGAATAGAAAAATAGAAAAAAGGGGGGAGAGAGAGGAATTGAAACCCCTTATAATTTGAAGTGGTACATTCCAGATAAAATATCTTGAAGAAATATATGAAAGACTATACAAGAAGACTTTGCATAATTAGGGGCTCTTTTTTTTCTCTTTTTTTTCCTCTCTTCTCTGTTCTCTCTACAAGTATGGATGTATATATGCATTAAATATACCATGTTGGGAGGCTTAGTATTATAAGTTGAGCCTCTAGGACATACAGGCGAAACAAGATATAAGTTTGAGTCTCAGGGCTAGGAATTAATACTTGGAAGAACAAGATCAAGCCTTGCCAATCTATAGAGGTCCTCACAGATTAACTAAAAGTTTTGTTTGTTTTTCTTATCGGTAAATGTATAATCTGGTACAAAGGCTCATTAGCATAAAAGATTGCATGGGTAATATAAAGCCAGATATATAATTTATTATATGAAGGAGTGTAGGTCTTGTATAAACAGCCGCATATCTATATGTCTACTTGCTAGAAAGATGGGAGGCTTTGTATGAATACAACACAGGTATTTATTTAGGCCCAGAAATTTCAGAGATTGTGGGCGCGATCCGATATATGACGTAGTTTGCGGCGCAAGCGAGGGAACCCGCGTCGCCCGCAGTTTCAGCTCGCATCTCGAGCTATCCAATATACGGCGCTGTCAGTTGCTAACGTGCCATAAGTCGGATAAACCAGCGATGTCCAGAAATCTGCGCAAGTACAAATTTCTGGCATCGCCAGTGACTTACGCCACGTTAGAAACTGCCGGCGCCTACAAAACCTGACTAAAGTATGAAATCACCCGCACTGTCTAACACGCCTCCTAAACATAGCCCGACACGTCTAACACGCCTCCCTAACATAGCCCGACACGTCTAACCCTCTATCCGCTATCCCCCCTCACTATCCTAACAATAAAAAAAGTTATTAACCCCTAAACCGCCGCTCCCAGACTCCGCCGCTACCTAATAAAGTTATTAACCCCTAAACCGCCGCTCCCGGACCCCGCCGCCAGCTATATTAAATTATTTAACCCCTAAAATACTAAACTATCCCTACCACTAAACCTAAGTCTAACCCTACAAATAGCCCTGAAAAGGGCTTTTTGCGTGGCATTACCCCAAAGTAAACTGCTCTTTTGCCAGCCCTTAAAAGGGCTTTTTGCGGGGCATGCCCCAAAGAATTCAGCTCTTTTACCAGCCCTTAAAAGGGCTTTTGGTGGGGCTTTGTCACAAAGTAAACAGCTCTTTTGCATCTAATCTAATCCCCCTACACCGCCGCCACCTATAATAAATGTATTAACCCCTAATCTAATCCCCCTACACCGCCGCCAGCTATATTAACTATATTAACCCTAATTATATTAGGGTTAATATAGTTATTATATTATATATATTAACTATATTAACCCTAATTATATTAGGGTTAATGTAGTTAATATAGTTACTATAGTATTTATATTAACTATATTAACTCTTTCTAACCCTAACACCCCTAACTAAATTCTTATTAAATAAATCTAATTCATATTATAAACTAAAATATTCCTATTTAAATCTAAATACTTACCTATAAAATAAACCCTAAGATAGCTACAATATAATTAATAATTACATTGTAGCTATTTTAGGGTTTATATTTATTTTACAGGTAACTTGGTATTTATTTTAACTAGGTACAATAGCTATTAAATAGTTATCAACTATTTAATAGCTACCTAGTTAAAATAATTACCCAATTACCTGTAAAATAAATCCTAACCTAAGTTACAAATACACCTACACTATCAATAAATTAAATAAACTACAAATATCTAAACTAAAATACAATTAAATAAACTAAACTAAATTACAAAAAAAAAAACACTAAATTACAAAAAATAAAAAAAAAGATGACAAGATTTTTAAGCTAATTACACCTATTCTAAGCCCCCTAATAAAATAATAAAGCCCCCCAAAATAAAAACATTCCCTACCCTGTTTTAAATTAAAAAAAGTTCAAAGCTCTTTTACCTTACCAGCCCTTAAAAGGGCTTTTGCGGGGCATGCCCCAAAGAAAACTGCTCTTTTGCCTGAAAAAAAAACACAATACCATCCCCCAACATTACAACCCACCACCCACATACCCCTAATCTAACCCAAACCCCCCTTAAGTAAACCTAACACTACCCCCCTGAAGATCTCCCTACCTTGTCTTTACCCAACGGGGCCGAACTCCTCATCCGATCCGGGCGATGTCTTTATCCAAGCGGCAAAGAAGAAGTCTTCAACCCGGCGATGTCTTTATCCAAGCGGCAGCAAAGTCTTCTTCCATCCGGCAGCATCTTCCATCAAGCGGCATCTTCAATCTTCTTTCTTCGCTCCTCCGACGCGGAGCATCCATCCCGGCCGACGACTGAACGAGGAATGAGGTACCTTTAAATGACGTCATCCAAGATGGCGTCCGTCGAATTCCGATTGGCTGATAGGATTCTATCAGCCAATCGGAATTAAGGTAGAAAAATCTGATTGGCTGATTGAATCAGCCAATCAGATTCAAGTTCAATCCGATTGGCTGATTGGTTCAGCCAATCGGATTGAACTTGAATCTGATTGGCTGATTCAATCTTTTTTTTATTTTTTGTAATTTAGTGTTTGTTTGTTTTTGTAATTTAGTTTAGTTTATTTAATTGTATTTTAGTTTAGATATTTGTAGTTTATTTAATTTATTGATAGTGTAGGTGTATTTGTAACTTAGGTTAGGATTTATTTTACAGGTAATTGGGTAATTATTTTAACTAGGTAGCTATTAAATAGTTAATAACCATTTAATAGCTATTATACCTAGTTAAAATAATTAACAATTTACCTGTAAAATAAATATAAACCCTAAAATAGCTACAATGTAATTATTCATTATATTGTAGCTATCTTAGGGTTTATTTTATAGGTAAGTATTTAGATTTAAATAGGAATATTTTAGTTTATAATATGAATTAGATTTATTTAATAAGAATTTAGATAGGGGTGTTAGGGTTAGATAGAGTTAATATAGTTAATATAAATACTATAGTAACTATATTAACCCTAATATAATTAGGGTTAATATAGTTAATATATATAATGTAATAACTATATTAACTATAATATACTTAGGGTTAATATAGATAATATAGCTGGCGGTGGGGTAGGTATATTAAATTAGGGGTTAATAATTTTAATATAGATGGCGGCGGTGTAAGGGGCTTACATTAGGGGTTAATACTATTAATATAGGTGGCGGCGGTGTAGGGAGGGCAGGTTATAGGGCAAAAGAGCTGTTTACTTTGGGGCAAAGCCCTGCAAAAGGCCCTTTTAAGGGCTGGTAATAGAGCTTATTACTTTAGGGATATTAGATTAGGGGTTAATAATATTAATATAGCTGGCGGCTGTATAGGTTGATTAGATTAGGGGTTAATAATTTTTATTTAGGTGGCGGCGGTGTAAGGGGTCAGATTAGGGGATAGATCAGGTAGATGGCGGCGGTGTAAGGGGTTCACATTAGGGGATAGATCAGTTAGATGGTGGTGGTTTTAGGGGCTCACAGTAGGGGGTTAGTTTATGTAGATAGTGGCGGGGTCCGGGAGCAGCGGTTTAGGGGTTAAATACTTTATTAGGGATTGCGGCGGGGGATCGTGGTTGACATGTAGATAGAAATTGCGCATGCGTTAGGTGTTAGGTTTTATTTAGCAGATTGCGGTTGACAGGTAGATAGACATTGCGCATGCGTTAGGTGTTAGGTTTATTTAGCAGCTAGTTTAGGGAGTTACGGGGCTCCAATAGTCAGCGTAAGGCTTCTTACGTCTGCTTTTTGTGGCGAGGTGAAAATGGAGTAAGATTTCTCCATTTACGCCACGTAAGTCCTTACGCTGTATATTGGATACCAACTGCGCTGGTTTGGTATACCTGCCTATGGCCCAAAAAACTACGGGCGACGGCAGAAATATACGTGCGTAACTTCTAGGTTACGCCGTATATGTGATACCAAACCAGCGCAAATATCTGTATACAAACAAAATATACAGGGCTCGATCCGATAAAAATCGTCGCCCGCAAAAGCCGGCGACGATTTTTATCGGATCGAGCCCTGTATATTTTGTTTGTATACAGATATTTGCATATGTTTATAAGATTAAGAGATGTTATGTTTGGCAGATATCTAGATACTCATACACACATAAGGGGAATAGATCACGTGTTTTCTCTATGGGTATAGATGTATATGCATGATAACAAATTTAAAAGAGTATAGGGGCTATCTGTATATCTATATATGTGCACAAGTTTTAAAGATTGTTTGTTTTGTATCTTCACAGGTGCCCACAAAGGTCTATAGGCTAAAAGACCATAGGTATTGATCTTGTATTGATATTTAAACGTGTTTTCAAGTTATTTACTCATATAGATGTGTATTGCCTTGAATGCACTTGATCCTGGCTGATCTCGGAAGCTAAGTAGGGCCCAGTAGTGCTCTAAAAATCTGCTAAATACAGAAGTGCATAAAAGGCCAAAAATGTAATATTATCTATATAAAAGGGCAGAAGTGAGAGCAGAATATAGACTTAGATCTTAAAAGCCCAGGAACATATAAATAAAGCTAACTGAACCCTCAAAGCTTATGGAAAAATACATGACAAATGTGAAAAACAGATCCCCAGCTATGCCCCTAAAAAAAGATAAAAAGCAGAAATCACTGCTGGAGACATGCCCAGATAGAAATCCAGAGAGTCCGGGTAGAAATTCAGAGGTACAGAGGACAATAAATCAGCTAGCTGAACTAATACTGCCGCAATTTAAGTTGGTAAAGAAAGAGATAACAGATCTTTCTCAGGAAGTTAGACAGTTCTCAATAAGAGTCGCAGAAGTAGAGTCCAGGGTATGAGACCTGGAAGACAAAGCTAATGTGCAGGATACAAATATGACTAAATATGCTGAGAAAATTAAGTCATTACAACTTAAAGTGGAATATTTGGAGGATAGATGCCTCCGTAATAATATTCGCGTGGTAGGGCTTCCAGAAACCAAAGAATTTGAAGATCTATTAACATTTGGAGCCAGCACACTTCCTAAATTGTTGGGGGTTCAAATAGAAAAAGGTGTATTACAAGTAGAAAGAGCACACAGAATCGGTAGTATTAGGCATCCTACAGATGGAAATGTACGCCCCAGGATGTTGCTAATTAAATATCTTAATTTTCAGGACAAGGTTAACATTATGCAACACTATAGAAAAGCACAAACACTGACAATAGATAGGAAAAAAATTCTGATATTCCAGGATTTTTCCTCGGAAACGTCGCTTAGAAGGAGGGCAATGGCACCATTTGTTCAGGGCTAATTAAAGCAGGGCTAAAAGCAACAATGATATATCCTGCCAAAATAATTGTGTTAAGTATGGAGGGCAATGTTGTGTTAAACTCAGTAGATGAAGCTAAAACCTTTTGTGAAACTTTTTGTGAAAAGTTAGAAAGTAAAGCCTGAAAGTAATAATTAATGTTCAATAATGATAAACATACTGGTATCAGTCAGAGAGTTAATAATTCCGGATTATTTACACATAGTGAGTGGAGGGGGGGGGTGTTTGGGAAGGGGGGATGGGAGGGATTTTTTTTTCTCTCCTTCCTTCTTTTCTCAGGATGAGCATTAGATAGAGTAGTAATGACTATGCCTTTGAATTTGGTATTGTGGAATGTGGGAGGGATAACCTCCCCCATTAAACGGAAAAATGCCATGAGAATGTTGAAAAGTAAGAAACCAGATATTGTTTTCCTTCAAGTGCTGCACCTAAAAAGCACAGAGAAAGAGAAATTAAAATCAAATTGGGTTGCAGAAATAGTTGCCATACCATGTAATAAACGTAAGCGCAGGGTCGCTATTATTATGAATAAGAAGCTGACATATAAAATCATAAAGCAAGAGCTTGACCCCCAAGGCAGGTACATCATCCTACAAATGCAGATAGGTAGCTTAAGCTGGACGTTTTGCAATATATATGGCCCAAACAAGTTTGAGACACATTTCTGGCAAAAGATCCGGCAAAAACTCACACCATATTTAGGACAGAACCTAGTTATAGCAGGTGACATGAACTTTACATTATACCCAGAGATAGATAGGTTCAGAATCAGATGCAGACAGATAAATTATTGTGAAGCAAAATATTTTCGGAATTATGTTAAATCATTAAAACTGAAGGATATGTGGCGGTCACAACATCCGGATGACCGGATGTTTACCTGTGAGTCTAAGACCCATAGAAATTTTTCTCGTATTGACTTGTTTCTAATAGATGAGCAAATATTGAGGTTTGAGATGGAAACAAATATTGCAGATATAATCCTTTCAGATCATGCGATTGTCGGTTTGAAGATATGGGCAGACACAAATATAGGAAGGGGGGTGAACACATTCAGCTTTCCTGCTTATATGAGTAAAAACATACATTTCGTAAACTGGTTAAAAACAAGTTGGCAAGAGTATTGCACACAAAATATAGAGTACAAGAATAAAACAGAAATTTTCTGGGAGGCAGGGAAAGCGGTGATACGTGGAGAAATAAAAGCATATATGGTCAAAATGACCCGTAAAAAGAGAGCGAGAGAGACGCAACTAGCGAACCAACTAAGCAATGCATATGATAAATACTTAAAGAGTCCAAATCAGGGTACGTGGAGTAAATATATATTATCTAAGGCGGAAAGAGAGGATTTCTTGAAAGAAAAGTAGGCAGGGAAAGATCTTAAAGTTAGGGCCATGTATCAAGGCCATCTGGGGGTCTCTGCAAAGCATCTGGCAAAGATTACAAAGTTTCGGAAAAAGAAAAATGTAATATCAGCAATCAGAGAAGGAAAGATAATCCACACCAAACCATCAGAAATTAAGAGGCATTTTATAGATATTATCAGAATATATATGCCAGTGGAGAGATAAATAAAGGAGTCAAGGATCAGTTTTGGGATAGAATCACAATCCCATGAATATCAGTAGATGATTTAAAAAAAATTAATGCCGCGATTACTGAGTCAGAGATAGTAAAGGTAATACAAAAGGCGAAAATAGGCAAAGCACCAGGCCCAGATGGCCTCTCAATAGAATTTTATAAAATATTAGCTGACACAGTAGGAGGAACACTGGAGAAGCTATATAATGATTACTATCAAAGAAAAGCATTGAATTCACCTTATTTTTCTGACTCAGTGATAACTCTCATACATAAGAAAGGGAAAAGTGTGGAGGAACTATCTTCCTATCGTCCAATCTCCCTGTTAAATCAGGACTATAAAATACTCATGTCAGTGATAGCGGACAGGCTTAAACAAGTAGTGGGTAACCTGATACATACAGACCAGGCAGGTTTCATCCCGAACAGAAACTCAGTGCGTAATATGAGAAGGGTTTTAACAATGCTGGATTTTTTTCATCAGGTCAACCAGGATGGCAGAGTAGAACATAAAGATAATATGGATAGAGATGTAGCATTAGTCACAGTGGATGCAAAAAAAGCATTTGACTCTATTGAATGGGATCACTTGATAACTACACTTGAAAATTTTGGTTTTTCGGGCTGCCTGGTTGACCTGATTAAATTGATCTATAACAAACCAAGATCGCAACTCCTGGTGAACGGGGAGCTCGCCAAGGATGCCCGTTATCACCGCTACTATTTAACCTAGCTCTGCAGCCCCTGGCAATATACATTAGGAAAGCAATACAACCAGTATATCTAGGCAGGGAGAGTGCATTGATCTCACTTTATGCAGATGACATCCTCCTATTTCTTCAGAATACAGCAGAAAGAATTCCAAGATTTATGGAAATTATATCAGAGTTTAGTTCATTCTCTGGTTACAAAATTAACCCTACTAAGTCTGAGTTGCTATGGGAAAGCAAAACTAGATAAAGCATAAAACATATCTTTAGAGAAGTTAAAACTATTAATTACCTAGGGATTAAGATCAGCAGAAACCCCAGTGAATGGTATAGTCTAAACTACAGCAAATTTTTTGATAATATTCAAACAGATTTAAATAAATGGAGTTTATATTACTTGTCAATTTATTTCATTACAAGCTATACTGCACTGCCCGTATAAGAAATTACCACATAATGTGAGCATTATGCTGACGTTTGCAAATATTATCCGGGCCTGGCAACAATATTGTAGGTTAATAGGCCAAGAATATCAGGTGTCCCCCCTCTTACCTATTATTGGTTGTGTGGATTTTCCTCAAGGACATAATAACAGACTATTTCAGGGGTTGAGAGAGAAAGGATGTAGTCAATTTGTACAGTTAAAAGAATAGGGAGAAGACTCAGACTTTCCAGAGTTTAGCAGAGCAATATAATCTCCCAGCCAAAAATTTCTATGCATATCTGCAAGTATGTCCTTATGTTGAGAAATATAATAGAGAGGTGACAGCATATTGGGGGCAAGAACAAATAATTGCGGGCCTAAAGTTATATCAAGCGGGGAAACGGCCAATTTCTTGGTGGTACCAAAAAATATTGAGGATCAAAGGACAAGAGCATATAAACCAGATCAGGGACAAATTAATTAAATATTTTGATACGATGCAAGCAGAAGATATCACAGAAAGCATAAAATTATCTGCCGAAGCAACTAACTGTATTAACTGGAGGGAGTCGCAGTGTAAAGTAATTAACACTTTTTATCTGACCCCAGTAAGATTATCCAAATGGACTGCGTCCAAGCTAGGGAACTGTTTCAAATGTGCGGTACCAGGTGCAAACTTACATTGTTTATGGAGCTGCCCCAAAGTCAGACAATACTGGGCAAAGATTCAATACTGGTTAAATAGACACCTTAAAGCAAGGATAGAACTGCAGCCGTCTCAAATATTTTTCTTAAAACATACAGAGAATACTGGCGACAGATATCTCACAAATTTAGTTATATTGGCGGCACGAAGTCTGTTATTTAAAAAATGGAAACAAAAAGAAATCCCATGTATTAGAGAGTTCGTAAATGTTATCAAAACTCAGATGATGGTAGAAAGGCAGGATTTGAAGGCTGGATCGGATTAACAATATAGAAGATACTTTAGTAAATGGAAAAGCTTTATAAGTTCCTGGCCCTTGGTGTTGCAGCGACAATTCCTGGAGCCATTTCAGAATTCAGTACCATTTCTAAATCTTTCCCATGCAGTGGTTAACAGAGAGGGACAGGTAATAGGTTAAAAACTAGCTAAAACATTAAGAGCAAGTTAAAATATCCTGAAAGGAGGACTAAATATTTTTTTTCTCTCCTCCCCCCCCCGGGCACCCCCCACTCCATGTACCTTCTGGAGTGGTGGAGATGATGTCCTACAGTACAATAATACATTGGATGTATACTATAGCTAACCATTTGAAGGTAGGAAGAGGTTATAGATACGGATACTGACTTTTTAGTTTCAGAAAATGTTATAGTCTGTTTGATAAATAAATCATATAAGTCAAAGATGTCAATTTAATTTAAAGAATTGCGGAATTATAAACACAGATATTGTCAATACGGAAAAGTTCTGCGATGCAGAGACTGGTCATATAAATTAAAGGTAATTATAGGAGCAGGAATAATGAGTTATGTGTAAAAGTGAGACAGATATAAGTGAGAGGGACTGAGAGGGAGACAGAGTATGTGTGTGAAAGAGACTGAGAGGGAGAGAGTATAAGTGAGAGGGACTGAGAGGGAGAGAGAGAGTATGTGAGTGAGAGACTGAGAGGGAGAGAGAGTATAAGTAAGAGGGACTGAGAGGGAGAGAGAGTATGTGTGGTGGTGGAGTTGGTGGTATACAAATATATTTCACAGACAGGCTTAAAATTGAAGACAGGAATGGTCAGATGGAATTCTGAATCTTCATCAGTTTCACTAATCATTACATGTTGCTGACCAGTAAATATCAGTTATCAGTTACATCACAACAATGCTTGGGTCCTGCAATTGTACCATTTTAACAGGTAGATGTTTAGAGAAAAATTGGCAGCCAATATGCATAAATCAAAAAACACAAAGCACTGAATCCTTTATGGGAAACAAATATAATTATCTCACTTATTTTGAGGAAGTAACCTTTTCAACGTTACACATGCTATTTACTTATTCTATAACCTATTGGGCACAGGAGTTCTTTCCTTCTTCCTTTATGACATTGCTATGTATGCTGGCTGTTCACTCTTACATTACTATTTGTTTTCTTCTGCGTAAATTAGAGGATCAGACCAGACAAAGGGACCTCAGTGCCCCAAAAGTTTATCATCTAAAGTAATCAGCCATTTAAAGTAGCACCTTTACACATTCTTCTGTTTCTCATTGCTAACACAAGATCTTTGTTTTCTCACTTGAATACCATATGTAATAGTGTTATTTTTCACTGCTGACATAGATGTAGGACTTTTGTACATAGAATTATTGAAAATAAATAATAAAATAAATAATAAATAAATAAAACGGTTAAAGCATTTCTATCTCTTGAGCATGCGGCACACATATCCCTCACCTGCTTTACTTATTTAGTTACACAGTAACACTGTAAGGGCCAGCCCAGATTACAAGTGAAGCACTAATTTAACGTGTGCCAGTAAAGGGGCAAATTGTTTACAGGCACATGTTAGATAACCAGACATTACAAGTGGCTGATTAATACTACCATGAGCTTTCGTAGCACTTTGCGCTAAGTGCAATTAACCAGAGGTCAGACCTCTGGTTAATTTAAAAAATGTCCCCCAATTGCCCCCCAAATAAAGTGGGCCGTTCCTTTATTTAAAAAATATATATATATATATGAGCATTGTTTTTATTATTAAATAACTGAAGAAAGCAGTTATAAGGGGTTAAAGTTAGGGGATGTGGGGTATTAGAAGAAAAAAAAACGGCACTGAAAAGTGACTTTACATTGCGGTCTATGGGACCTGTGTGTTTCCAGTAAATGAATATGTATATGCCTATATACATATACAGTATATTTATTTGTTAATATGTGTATATATACATATAAACACATATATATATTGATATAAATATATATTTTACATTAACTGCCCAACGCTGCACGACTTATCCCCTGCTCTGCGCTAGGTTCTTTGTCGTGTCTCACGGCATCAGAACGAGGCTCCCATTGGAGCCTATGAAAGTACGCTCTTGTGAGCACAATGCTTCCATGCAATGCGAACATGAGGTTGCATTCTCATTGCGCTTCACTTGTTATGTGCGTTGGTATTACTGAGTGAAGTGCAAATATTGCACTTGCGAAAGCGCAATTTTGTGCTCTACTTGTTTTCTAGCCCTAAGTTTGGTATTTGGTTGCACAGCTGTAATTCATGTCAAATTTTCTAAATTGTAGTTGACTTTGAAGTTAATATTTATTATCTTTTATTAATTAACTCACTGGATCATAAACACTTAAATGTGTCTCTTTATTACTTGTCTTATTTATCAAATAAAAAAATATTTAATGGTCCTGTAATGTATCTGTATCTCTTTAAACATAGAGTTTTCCTTGTTTCAAATAATATTTTAGGAGCGATTTTGCTTAGTTTAGAAGTGTTGTTTTGACAGTATATACCGTTCTTCACATACATTAAATTGTAACTCTTAAAGGGACATAAAAGTGCATAAACAGATGCTCAAATGTGTTAGATCATTTTATTATTTCAATGTATAGAATTATGTGTATAAAAACACAGTGTCAGAGAGCAGCAAAGCAGAACTGGGAGCTAGCTGAACACAATTTGTGAGTCAATGAGAAGAGGCATATGTGCATAGCTGCCTATCACCAGCTAGGCCCCCATTGTAAACTTGAAAATAGTAAATTGAAAAGTCCCTGAAAATTGCATGTTGTATCTGGACCATGAAAGGTTGATTTTGACTTTCATGCCCCTTCAAAGTCACTGTTTAATGCCACATTTTGTTGTTTTTTTCATAATATGCATTTTGTACAAATTACTACCTATTAAAGCATTGCTTGTAGAGACACCAAAACACAATATTTAACAAGGCAAGAAATAACAACCTTTCAGGGCATTCATTCAATAAAATCAGGCAGTTTGGAATATTACATTTTTTGAGACTGGTTAACTTGCTTGAGATAGAAAGGTTAGTTTTACATTCAAATGGGGATCCTTAGGAAATACCCTAAAATAACTTTCTTCCAACCAGTAAAGCTGAGAGAAAAAAAAATCTATTCATAATTAAACATTGTATTGAGGGTTACATTTTGAGCTGAATAATCCTTTAAAGGAACAGTATACTGTAAAATTGTTTTCCCTTAATGTGATTCCAATTACTTTTTTTTACCAGCTGCAGAGTATAAATGTATGAGAATTTGCTTTTTAGGGTTCATTTATGTATATTAAATAGTTGATTTTGTGTTTTGAAGCCAGAACCTAAATAAAATGGGCTGAGCTTGTAGGTATAATCAGATCTCATGACTTTATCACATTGTGTACACATACATGCTTCTTTATCTTATATCTGTAAACCAAAGACAAATACTCGGAGAGAACAAAATTAACATTTTATTCCTTATCTCTTCTATACCTCACTGGGAGTGTAATTTCTTCTTCTGGCTGTGTTTACACAGCTTATCTGTAGCTTGGACCTAAGGCCAGAAACTTTCAGAATATGTGGGGATACCACAGGCTAAATCAACTATTTTAAATGCCAATATAAGGGTAAATGAAATACTTTCAAACAATTTAATAGACTCGGGCAGGTACAGTGGATCATTGGGAACAAATTAAATAGGAGACTTTTTTGAGTTAACTGATCCTTTAAAAGTACCCTATTCATTGCTTGAACTGTGTTATAGTCGCTTATATTCACTTACATTAGTCTTTAAAGGGACATAAAATATCAGATTTTTATGGGGGATTTGTTAATTATTTAAAAGTATTGTGCTGGGGGGTTTCATACCGCTTTGAATGCCTACTTTTTAAACATTATATTTTAGTGCCACTCATTTCATAATCTGCTTGTGTGTTTGTGCGTCAGATGTTGACATCTGTCTCCTTTGCCATAAACTGTCACCCTGCATAATTTGTTTACACATTATGATTCACATAATTATCCTATATAATATTGAATGTAAATTAAAAGACACAAGTCGCTAAATAATATCAGCATATACAATGTAATAAAGGACAGACATGTTGGTTTTTATTGCACATAACTTTTAATAAACATTTAAACAAATGTTTGTACAAATGAAAAATGTAAAAAATATACCACAAATACAACATAATTATTTTACACTATGTACAAATATGCGGACGTTAATATACTTACAAAAATGTAGGAAAATAATTTGATATTTGAAAAAGCTATAAAACACACAATATACTGTACAACTGTAAATAACATTTAAAAGCTCTGCTACATCTGCTGTGTTAGAATGACCCTGCACTTTGTCACAAGCCAATCCAACATGGAAGATGTCGCTTAATTAAAATGACAAATAAATATTTATTATATTTTCAATTTAATTTTTTTTGATTGCCATCATTATTTGTACAAAACAGCCATTTAACTGTGTGAAGAAAAAAAAAGCAAAATGTTTATATTATTTCCATTTAGCATTGTTTTTTTTCCTTTAGACTGAAGGCATTTCATTATTAATTGACTGGGGGCCTGTAAAAGCCCTTCAAAAGTTGTTAAAGATTAGATAGAAAGGATTTTGAACTGTGAGTCTTCACTGAATACTAAAGTTAAAAATGGAGTTCCCAGTTTAGCAAAGACAGAAGCCAAAGTCTTATGGGACATTCATTTTAGCACGTCACCATATTAATTAGTTCATTAGAGACGTTTGCATTCTTTAGCTTGATATGTGCTTAGCAATCTTGCTTAGTCTTTTCCTATTTCTATTGGAATGAGAGTTGTGATGTTGGTAGGTGGGAATAGCTTTGGCAGGTGAAGCTTCCTCATAGTTATGGTTCGATTCATTGTGCTGTCTGGTGTATCTCTTGCACTTACAAGCGGTGACAACAGTGACTTTGTAGGTCCTACTGGTGCCATCCTCACACTGCAACTGGATACGCTGAGTGCGCGTCTTGTCATTAACACATCTCCATTCCTGCGTACTTCTTCTACTCCAGTATTTAAGACCATAACCACCTCCAATCCAGTTGGGCAAAATAGGAAGAGGAAGACATTCTCCGGCACAAACCAATTCCTTTATGGGCCGGATACTGGTGCACTGACCATCGGAAATATACTTTGTAGATCTCAGCTCTCTGCATCCCACTTGATGATGACCTACATCTAATTAAAAAAAATTAAAAAATTACTTTTCATGGAAAATACAGACTTATACAATGTAATGTTGTTTAATAAATCCAAATAATGCTGTATAATAAAAATGTTCTCTACTGAATAAACACTATGATTTATATTACCATCTTGGAAAGAATTCTCTATAAATAGATCTACTTTAATATTTATGCACATAAATCTTAGGACAATGGATTTGAATGCCATGAAGCAAACTCCCCCTCCCCCCTCCTTTAAATCAACTCGTGACAACTAAACACCCATCTGTTTATAATCCTATGTTTTACAAAAAGATCACATTAAATAGATTTTTTTTTCACATATTTATGGTGTTTTCTTTTTCTGGTTATACATTTCAGATATCTCTATTGTTTTGAACAACTCCAACAAGCTGTAACCAAACCCTAATGTTTCTCTTTGTCTACGGAAATGTAATATGTAAGGTTGGAGGCCACACTAAAGAAATCTGACACACTTTAAGATCCGCTCTTACTTATTTTGTTAAAAGCATGGAAAGGGTGACTGTAAGGAACAGATGCACATATACAAAAATCTGCATTCTACACTCAAAAATGAAGCCGATGTATTCAATCGTAACATTTTTTTAAATGGTCTAAATATGAATCAGATAGAACATGCAATTTAAGACACCTTTCTAATTTACTTCTATCATCAAAGTTTCTTCGTTCTCTAGGTATCTTTTGTTTAAAAAAAGTTCAGGAGTGTGCACATGTCTGGAGCAATATATGGCAGCAGTTTTGTAAGAATGGTATCTATTTGCAAGACAACTAGATGACAGCACTTTTTCCTGCTATGTAGTGCTCCGGACACCTACCTAGGTATCTCTTCAACAAAGGGAACAAAGCAAATTTGATAATAGAAGTAAATTGGAAACTTTGTTTAAAATTGTATGCTCTGTCTAAATCAGAAAACACATTTCTTGGGTGTCATATCCCTTTAATTAACTTTGTACCTTTATACATTTCTAGGTCATCCTCCCAATCATATTCAGAGATCCCAGGAAACATTGTACATTGCATGACTAATATAACCATGGGAATGAAGCCAAATTTAACTTCTGTTCATCTTGATCCAGACAGCTAAAATTGGTAAAACTGCTCCAGGCAAACAGAGGGTGGTGGAGATTTCATTAGAATGTGCTTATGTTTACTTTAGCTAGAGGCTTTAGACTCATAAGTGCTTAGCCAGGAAGTAAAAACAAATGCTGGATCTAAATCAAAGTATTTTATGCCTAGATAATAACTTTACATTTCTGAAGTGCCATAGACAGGTGAGAGTGGGAAGAAATATCATAATTATCCAGCATATCCCTTTTCTTCTAGTACTGAAGTATAAAAGTAGAACATATTGATTCATAGATTTTCTTATTTACCACTATATATACATATATTCATTTCTTTATATACACTATCTTATTCAGTAACTGTAGGATATAAAACTAGTAAAACAATTTTGACACAAGGATTCATCTTAAGTTTTTGAAACGCTAGGGTTGACTATTGAAACAACTAAAGAGCACTTTCATTCATGAAGTATAATATACGTCATGCAGAAAGTGCCTTTATTCATTTCAACCGTTCGCCGTTCTTAGCAGCTACGGCAGCCCACGGCCAAATTTTTTTTTGCTAAGAGGTGCTGTTTTCACCTCTTAGTCAATAGCCGTACGGTAAATCCAGTTTGGCACCCATGGGAGCCGGATTTACCGCACGGTTATTTGCTAAGAGGTAAAAACAACAAAACAGCTAAATATTTGTTTGCCGTGGGCTGCTGTAACAGCTAAGAATGGGGAACGCTTGAATCGAATAAAGGCACAAGTATCTTATACTTCATGAATGACAGTGCCCTTTATTTGTTTCAACAGTCAACCCTAGCGTTTCAAAAACGCTATGGTTGACTTTCATTTTAAGTGACATTTCTATAAAATTCATTATATTTACCCTTTTATTTATATATCACTTTTCATATAAACTGTAAAATAATTTTAAAATGCCTTTTGGAAATGTTAAAAAAAAAGTGTTGCAACTACATTTACAATGATATCTAGTACCATTACTCATACTATCATTTTCCTTAAACAGCAAAAGTTTTCATTTAACCACTTGTTGTTTAAATTCTAAACACATGGATGAGAATATATTTCTTGTGAATAGTATATGACACTTTATTTATATGGATTGTGGCTTTTGCAAAAGTGAAATTAAAGGAACAATTTAGAGCAAAATCACAAACTCAGATTTGCCCCTCGCATGATATGTGTTTAACTCCAGCAAAGCAGTTGGCATATAACTAAGGTCCCTACTAGGAATCTGCAACACATTGCAGCTTCTGTGCAGGGCATGGCCAGTGAACTATTAAAAAGAGGCATACCCATGTAGCCTTCCATCATTGGCTGTGTTCTGCTCAGGAGCTTCAATGCATGGGTTAAACACATAGTACGAAAGAGATACCAATAAAACTGTCTGTTTTAATGTTATTGCTGGTTTTCTAAATGTATAGTGTTACATATCTGATTCAAACAGCAAAATATCTTTTAAATATAAAGCAGTAGAAATAATAATTTAATTATGTGATTGTTTTGTGTTTTTTCTCTCTCCATTCTGCAACAAAACTTATTTTATTTTTTGTTGCTAGCTTGATGGTAAAATTGAGTTGTTTTTCGACTATATGATAATTACAATTCAATTTCTAACTACAGAAACAATAAAGGCCATACAGGCTAATAGTAGCTTGTGTGGTGTCTATGGGTTTTACAAATTAGTAGAAATGGTCATACTGTTAGTACATAATGATAAGTACATAATGATAAGTACATAATGATAAGTGCATGCATATACAGTGTGACTGCTCTAACAGACAGTAAAACATATAGCACTTCATGTAGAATGAACTTAGGATCCTTGTTCTTGGAATGTTTTCACATCAGGAGAAGTGAAAGAGAATTAAAAAAAATGGCTTGCCATGTTGTCTTTAGAGAAAGGTCATTGCATTATATTGACACAAAAATGTAAACATAATGCAAAGCGCCTACACATGCATTCCAAGGACCATAGAGAGTTTTTATGTAAAATTGTGCTTCTCCCATTCTCACCAGTGAGGACAAAAAACACATTAACCTACAGACACTGCAAATTAAATAGCTGCTTTGGACAATCTGCAGCATTTTGAAAACCTAGGTGATGGGATTTGCTTTTTGGCCTCTCTACGGAGTATGGTACAAAGCACAATTTTTACACAATGAATGCAATAAAAATTGAATGTTTTTTAGAACTTATAAATGAAAAGATTATTTCCTTCATTTAAATTAATTAAAGGTTCCATTGCCTCCAACACTTTCTATTGCCCCACAAAAATGTCTATGGTGAATTTTGTAGATACATCATTCTATAAGCTCTTCTAAAGGTTTGTGATCAACCTCAAAGAAAGATTTTAAATGTATTTTGTGGCTGTGTGTGTATATATATATATATATATATATATATATATATATATATATATATATATATATATATATATATATGTGTGTGTGTGTGTGTGTGTGTGTGTGTGTGTGTGTGTGTGCTGTGTGTGTGTATGTGTGTGTGTGTGTGTGTGCTGTGTGTGTGTGTGTGCTGTGTGTGTGTGTGTGCTATGTGTGTGTGCTGTGTGTGTGCATGTATGTGTGTGTGTGTGCTGTGTGTGTGTATGTGCTGTGTGTGTGTATATAGCATTGGAGTGTGGTGTAATTGGAATAGTTATATTCACATAATTAATAATGATGATCTCAGACTTCAAAAGAAAAATATTGAGTGGAAAGTTACAGTTTCAATCTGCATTTTAAAATTGCAATTACTCACTTTATAAACATTGTCAAGATTGTTAGATTAATTTAAGTTCTAATGGAATCCCAGCTGGGAATAAAATAGAGAGCTGAGTTTAAAAGAGAAAAAAAAAATCAAGGAGGCAAATCTGGTTTTCCTCCCAAACCATTTAGAGATGACCCAGAAATGCAAGGAATTCCTACAGCCTGGTGTTAACAGATCATTTCCTTGCTAAATAGATCAGTTTCCACCGGCTGGAAATGTAGTGCTACAAGTTAACAGCACATAATTGTCTTAAATAGAAAATGCTATAATGCAGACACAATTCATTCAACTGGCTGATTTTCATTTAAATAAAATACCCTTTTAAACAGCACATATTCAAAGTATTCTTGTTTTTAGAGCAAATGCTATTGCGGTGCTGTGAAATCAATATTTTTTCTACACAATTCTCCATCCCAGTCTATTAGAGTGTTTGTATACAAACTCTGTGACAATCTTTTCATTTAAAATAGCATTTACCCAATAATGACGTTTCCTGCAGATGACAGAGGGCAATGCTTCACTGTCTGACCTTTGCCTTGCAAACAACATGCAGTGGGTAAGCATATTAATATTATGACAAGCTTTATATATGCTTAGTGCAATTAAATAAACACTTACTGCCTCTGTCCAGAGGTGAGTTGCTGGGGTGTCTGCCTCCATGTCTGGCTTGGTTCAGAGTGCTGTTATTGGCACTTTCCTGGATGTGTTTATCCACATGTGAGTAAAGGATCTCTGTAGCATCATTCTTGAAAGCCAGGGATCTCTTAAACAGGATACAAGAAAAGTAAAACACACAGCACTGAATGCTTGGGAGAATCATGACTGAGCCAACAGAGTGTGCTTGAATTCCTCCTTGTCTGCTCTATCACTGAACTTGCTAGCTGATGTCTCCCATTTATATACCCAGAGGGGCTTGGCATTTATTCAGGTGTCAATTTATGGAAAGCTGGAGAATGAAAGCACAGGAAAGTTGTGGGTGGAGTATGAGCTCGGATTTTTTTTTATATATTTTTTTTTTAACCAGAGGGAAGGAAAGAAAAATTGTCTACAGATCTGGGAAGTTTTGCATATTTTCTTCTAATTTCACTGTTGCAAAACTAAAGTTGGAGCTTGACTATACATTATGAGCAAAATTGTGGCAATACAGTTTTGTTTTGTTTTTGGACATAACTGAAAACAGCTACAACATTGCATAATCATATAAAGGAGCTGTCAAAGTTTTATACAGAATTGCAACTTTCCAAAATGATATGATTAGATATTTATGCATTTCTTAAGCACTATACAGTGACACAGAGGACATACACTGCCTGTGCCTTTAATAATAGTGCAGGCTATTAATGTCATTTAAAATAATCTTTAGCAGTCTCAAGTATGAAAATAATGGAAAACATATTTATATAATAATAATAATAATAATAATAATAATAATAATAATAATAATAATAATAATAATAATAAAAAGAGCTCTCCAATGAAGCAAACTTCTGCTATTCATATGAAACCAATAGAGGGTAAATGACTGAAATTTGAATTGCAACCTTAATTTATCAGCTCCATAGGATAAAACATGTTTAACTAATTTGTTACTCAAAATGTCTTGAATTTAGGTAGTGTTGGTGCACTGTAGTTATAAACTGAACATAGAAAAACTGTCAAAACAACACAAACTTTATTTGTTGATTTTTAAATACACTACAGAGAATAGAATCTACACTACTGTGTAGATTCAACAAAAGTTTGTCCACTTACAATTTCTTTCTGAAGTGTTCAGCTTGTGACTGCCTTATAGTTGTGCTGTATATGGAACACAGAAATGTAAAATTATCTATTTACTACATGTAATACTATACATTTTCCCAAAACATGAACTGACTTGTTTTCTATTTTTACCAATCACTCTTCGGATGTGCTGTTTGCACAACAAAATCTTGTCTGTGCAATGATGGACACTGTGTGAAACATTTGGCAGACTGCACTTCAATGAGTAAATAGAATCAGCTAAAGATATCAAAGCCACACAATATGGTGGCTTCATGTAGTAACTATAATGACTTTTTTATTTATAATAAATAATGTAATATAAAAAATAATGTATGTTCTAATAGGGTCTGCACCATTTTATTGATGCCATTGTTAAAGAATGTGATGGGGTCTTTTGTAGCTCCCACAAATAGAAGTCTGTTACTATAAGCACAGCTATGTTTCTAGTTAGTAATGTGTTTGTATAATTTAATATATCTATATTCTTCATAAACTAAACACAGGATTTACATTGCACCTCATACCCTTCCCACTGATGAAAGTATGGGGCCTGGGGAGGTGCTGTTTTTTCACTGCCGTCAGCCATCTTAGTTAAAGGGACAGTTTACCCAAAAATGTTCTCCCCTTTAAATTGTTCCCAATGATTAATTTTACCTGCTGGAGTGTTTTAAATTGTTTACAAGTAGCTCCTTTACCCCTATTTTGACATTTTAAATAGCTGGTTTAGCCTGTGGTATCCCAACCTATACTGAAAGGTTCTATACTGGAGTATATTCTATTGAATAGCCTAAGTAAACACAGCCAGCATAAGAGATTACACTCTCAGTGGGGGGCATGAAATAAATAAATAAAATTATAATTTTCCATTGTTCTCTCTAAGTATTGAGCTTTGGTTTTCTAGACAAATATAAGATAAGGAAGCAAGTGTGTGTACATAAAAGTGATAACATAATGAGATCTGATATTACCTGAAGCTCAACCCATTATAATAGGCTGTGGTTTAAAAGCACCAAACCAGCTACTTCATATACACAAATAAACCAAAAAATGCAATTTCTCATAAATGTTATACTCTGCAGCTGGTATAACAAGTTAATGAAAATACATTCATATAAAAACAATTTTACAGTGTACTGTCCCTTTAAGGTCATGAGCACAACGGGGAATGGAGAGTGCAGGGACACTTCAGATTTTGGTGCCTTCACGCACCTGAGCTGTAAATCCAGCCCTGCTCTATGCCACTTGTGGTGCAGCATTGGTTGTACAAATTCAAGAATGAATGAGAGGGTAAGAAGCAGGAAATTGTGACTAGAGTCTTGCTCATGCGCGCCTGCACAACAAGGTCTAAGAAGCTGTAAATGCAGCTTGATACATTCCCATTGTTGTATCTTAGTGATACAGGGGTTGTTTAATGATTGGATAGGAAGTTATAGCCAATCATTAAATGTAGCCACCAATCAGCAAGCACTATCCAGGGTGCTGAACCAAAAATGGGCCAGCTCCTTAAGGGACAGTCAAGTAAAAAAAAAAAACTTGACTGCAATTGTAAACAACTTTCCAATTTACTTTTATCACCAATTTTTCTTTGTTCTCTTGGTATTCTTAGTTGAAAGCTAAACCTAGGAGGTTCATATGCTAATTTCTTAGACCTTGAAGGCCGCCTCTAATCTAAATGAATTTACCATGGAGACAGCTCTGATTGGCTAAAGTGCAAGTCTGTCAAAAGAACTGAAATAAGGGGGCAGTCTGTTGTGGCTTAGATACAAGGTAATCACAGAGGTAAAAAATGTATTAATATAGCAGTGTTGGTTATGCAAAACTGGGGAATTGGTAATTAAGGGATTATCTATCTTTTAAAACAACAACAATTCTGGTGTTGACTGTCCCTTTAGCTTAGATTTCTGCTTTTTCAAATAAAGATAGCAAGAGAATGAAGAAAAAATGATAATAGGATTAAATTAGAAAGTTGCTAAATGTTGCATATTCTGTCTGAATCATGAAAGAAAAAATTGTGTTTAGTATACCTTTAACCCCTTAATGACCGGACCATTTTTCAATTTTCTTACCCTTAATGACAATGGCTATTTTTACATTTCTGCGGTGTTTGTGTTTAGCTGTAATTTTCCTCTTACTCATTTACTGTACCCACACATATTATATACCGTTTTTCTCGCCATTAAATGGACTTTCTAAAGATACCATTATTTTCATCATGTCTTATAATTTACTACAAAAAAAATAATAAAATATGAGGAAAAAATGGAAAAAAACACACTTTTTCTAACTTTGACCCCCAAAATCTGTTACACATCTACAATCACCAAAAAACACCCATGCTAAATAGTTTCTAAATTTTGTCCTGAGTTTAGAAATACCCAATGTTTACATGTTCTTAGCTTTTTTTGCAAGTTATAGGGCCATAAATACAAGTAGCACTTTGCTATTTCCAAACCACTTTTTTTCAAAATTAGCGCTAGTTACATTGGAACCCTGATATCTGTCAGGAATACCTGAATATCCCTTGACATGTATATATTTTTTGTTAGAAGACAACCCAAAGTATTGATCTAGGCACATTTTGGTATATTTTATGCCACCATTTCACCGCCAAATGCGAGCAAATAAAAAAAAAACTTAACATTTTTCACAATTTTAGGTTTCTCACTGAAATTATTTACAAACAGCTTGTGCTATTATGGCACAAATTGTTGTAAAAGCTTCTTTGGGATCCCCTTTGTTCAGAAATAGCAGACTTATATGGCTTTGGCATTGCTTTTTGGTAATTAGAAGGCCGCTAAATGCTGCTGCGCACCACACGTAAATTATGCCCAGCAGTGAAGGGGTTAATTAGGTAGGTTGTAGGGAGCTTGCAGGGTTAATTTTAGCTTTAGGGTAGAGATCAGCATGTCTGCAGGGCCACAGAGTGGCTCTCTCTGCATCGGAGTCTTCTAAAAAGGTATTGCAGGATGCCTCCATATGGAGGCATCACTGCAATACCCTGAGAGCTGCTGGAAGCGACTGCGATCGCTTCCAGCACTCTGTTAGACAACTGACGTACCAGGTACGTCCATTGTCATTAACTGCTTGTTAATGCATGACGTACCTGGTACGTCAGTTGTCATTAAGGGGTTAAAGTAAAACTATTGTAAAATGTTATCATATGTTGGCCCTAAAGTAGTTGGGAAAGCTTAAACAGTACTAGTGTTATAATTAATGAAGAGTTTTGCTTATCTCTAATCTTAGAATATACACTTTTATTGGTTATTGGTGCAAACAATACAGTGCTGTATATGTGCTGCCAATAACAAAAGAGGACTGATCATATAAACCAATGCCAAATACAGTGGGTAGATTCACTAACATTCCTGTCAAGCCCCTCCAATCTTTCAGTTTTCTCTAGTTTCAATGTTAGTTCATTAAACATTCATTCATTAAAGATACTCACTGCTCCATTCTTTAGGGAAAGGAATAACATAACTGGAAAAAGGATCCTAGTGAGGGCTGTTACTGAATCTTCTAAGAAAATAGTTGTGTTATGTATAACAATGAGATATGTTTATGATCTATTGCTTCTGGAAGGATCAGTTCAACTTCATGACAACTACACCTGGAATTCTCAATTCCTAGAAAGGGATTTCATATTAGCATGCTTGTTAAACTGTTCTATACACATATGTCTGATTATTTCTGCATAAACTCAAATATAAATATATAAGTCAGGACTGAATAAATGTATTGAGTCAATAGGGGCTAAATGACAGTCTTCTGGCAGTAAAATACCAAATAATTATATCAACAGACAAATATATATATTATTGTCCTTTATGAGCAGTAATGTAAGTAAAAATATATTGTTGAAAGCAGCTTCTGAATACAATCAGAATAGTTTCTAAGCATTGAATACAAATAAACAATAGTGTTTAGAGCAACCCAGTGACAGCTTTGTCATTGTATGTTCTCTGCCATCAGAATTTCCATAATAATTAGTGTTCAGTTATGAAGAGATTATAAAGATAATTAAAGGTTATCTTGTAAAAAGAGCACTAATTAAAGAGAATAGGGTGTGGTTTTAGAAGTATATTTAATGTTAGATTTATCAAAATAATGGTTAAAAACTGAGAAATATATAATTAAATGTAAACAAACTTCAATAAGCAATTCTTTAAAAAGATGTATAACATTCTTATACTTTCATGAGTACCACTTAACCAACCATAACTAAAACATATTTTTAGTATCCTCATAGGAAGGGCAGGAATGTTTAATTAGCACAAATGAGGAGGTAAAGGAGCAGTTTGGGATTTTGTCAAATGTTTCACTAAAGTGGCATGGAGTACCTGTAAAATACTACACTGTTCAAACTGAGGGTCAGATACTCTTGTTGCAGAACTCTGCTCTAAAATTAATCATATTAAACCTATATATCTTGTTAAAATTACTTTAAAATGTTTTTATGATAATGATATTCTATGAAAATCATCAGTGAGTATCCCTGATAACTTCATTTTAAGTGCAGTCCCATCATACTATTTTAACACACTGATCAATAAATTGTGTTTATAAGGCTCATTTAGCCTTTTTTTGTAATGATATCAGCACCTTGCCTATGCTCCCAGTGGCAATTTTGATACTTAGGCAAACACCAACTGGTGCATAGGCACAATGCCGTAGCCTAACAATAAAGCTTGTGCAGAAGTTAAAGGGACTTTATGTATTTAGATACATAAATGCCCTACTTTTCGAAATGTCATGCATCTTCAAGTTAAAGGGTCATTCTACACTAGATTTTTCTTTGCATAAATGTTTTGCAGATGATCCATTTATATAGCCCATCTGTATAGTTTTGCTTATTTGTTAATAACATTGTGCTGATTTTCAGACTCTTAATCAAGCCCCAATGTTTTAGATGTATACTGATGTATACAGACTTCACATTGATTCTGTTTGTATAATGGATCCATTCATATCCAGGGAATGGGGGAGGGTCTGCACATCCTGCTTTCTAAACTGGGAGTTTCTAAGTAAGTTTTTCAAATGTTTTATACTGTATTTTTAGATCAGTATCTGTGCATATTCTTTCTTATCGTAGTGTCTATTACATGCAGTTATATGAAAACTGGGGTATACTGCCCCTTTAAATCTAATTAGAATGTTTTTACTGGTCATTGTTTTACTTTGCAAAGCAAATATACTAAATAAACAAAACAGTATTTGTAAAGTGGGATAAATAACTAATATTTAAAGGGACACTGAACCCACATTTTTTCTTTCATGATTCAGATAAAGCATGAAATTTTAATCAACTTTCTAATTTACTCCTATTATCAATTTTTCTTTGTTCTCTTGCTATCTTTATTTTAAAAGCAGGAATGTAAATATTAGCAGCCAGCCCATTTTAGGTTCAGCACCATGGATATTGCTTGCTTTTTGGAGGCTTACATTTACCCACCAATAAGCAAGCATAACCCAGGTTCTCAACCAAAAATGGTCCGACTCTTATGCATCTCATTCCTGCTTTTTTAATAAAGATAGCATCAGAACGAAGAAAAATTAATAATAGGAGTAAATTAGAAAGTTGTTCAAAATTGCATTCTATATCCGAATCATGAAATAAAAAAATATGGGTTTAGTGTCCCTTTAAATTTGAAATATAAATTAACAAGACCATTTTATGCTACCTCTACTATTTTTAACCTTTGGGCTCTGGCTAATTCATGCTGCATCTGAAGGAAATTTGACACTCAGCAAATGTGTTAGTGGAACAGTAATTACATTTCCCACTCTCTGTGGGCTCTGGTTTCACCAGAATCTAGGTGTAAAATTTGTGTTATGGACGGCATTACAAATTAGCCCACCACTTGCCAGCAGCTTTGATAAAGATTATATATATATATATATATATATATATATATATATATATATATATATATATATATTAGCGCTGCGGAATCTGTTGGCGTTCTACAAATAACCGATAATAATAATAATAATAATAATAATAATATATATATATATATATATATATATATATATATATATATATATATATATATATATATATATATATTAAAAAAATCAAATTCAGGCATAGTAAGATGTCCAGAAAATTAGAATATTTATTTCCAACGAAAACAAATCATTCCTAGAGAGATGAAAGGTAATCCCCATTCTCTTAACATGTCTAGTTTATGCATAAGCAAAGTGTTTAGGGAATATGATCTTTCCTTTAAGTGCTTAAGGTCAATAACCTTGAAAAATATTTTGAATTGTCATCATGTGCTATGGTTGTATCTATAAAGACACATGTGTTTATAAGCTAATGCATAAAATATACAGTTTGATGGACAAATTATAACCTCTGACCCATGACATGATGCAGCTTTTACTGCCTCTGCTTTATTAAATATATTAAGTTAAATTGTCTTCACTGACCATAAATCATAATAATAATTAGCAATTGTACTAATTAGCATGAATTTGCATCAATAATTATATAGCGGACCTTAGACACTAATGCCATATTTCCCAATATCTGCCCACAGGTATTTTGTGGGAAGGATGTGAACGTGTGGGGTGGAGGACTTATGTATGGAAGGAGAAAGGGGTTTCAGACTTTCTTTGTAGCTTGTGCGTTTTACTCAGTCAGTCCCATAAAGCTGGTACATACTTCTCAACCCATGACCATTCCGCAGAATGTGGGACGGTTGGGACGTATGCTAAAGCTATTAGGATAGATTTTAATTAAAAAAAAAAAACAGATTCCAGCACATCAAGAAGTTTCACCATCACAGAGCACTTATTTCTATATGTATTATTTATTATCTACATTGACCTGAAACTTAAAAATACCAACTGGGAGGCAGCTCTGCCTATATACGCATTATCTAGCACTCAATAGGAAAAATGTATCACAAGGGATGCTTTGACAAGCAATATGTTTAGCAACAGTGCATTTCTAACTGTAAATGGGATTTCAGAAATAATGTTATAAACTAACTTTTAATAAATGGGCACCGTTGCTGGGCTTATTTTTATCATTTTATAAAACTGAACACAGAAGATTGTACGATTAGTATATCAGTATATAGAGTGTGAGTTTAATTTTCAATTAAAATAAGAACTTTAAGGGACAGTCTACACCATAATTTTTATTGTTTTAAAAGATATATAATCCCTTTATTACCCATTCCCCAGTTTTGCATAACCAACACAGTTATATTAATATACTTTTTACCTCTGTGATTATTTTGTATCTAAGCCTCTGCAAACTGCCCCTTTATTTCAGTTCTTTTGACAGACATGCATTTTAGCCAATCAGTGCTGGCTCATAGGAACTCCACGTGTGTGAGCACAGTGTTATCTATATGACACACAAATTCTAGTGGTGAAAAACTGTCAAAATGCCCTGAGAGAAGAGGCGGCCTTCAAGGGCTTAGGAATGAGCATATGAACCTCTTAGGTTTAGTTTTCAACTAAGAATACCAAGAGAACAAAGCAAAATTGGTGATAAAAGTAAATTGGAAAATTGTTTAAAATTACATGCCCTATCTGAATCATGAAAGTTTATTTTGGACTAGACTGTCCCTTTAAAGTGATGGTAAAGTTTTCAATTTGTATATTTAGATCTGGAATGGAACCGATATTGAAGATACGCCATAAATTACTTTTTAATATGGCGAAGAAATTCTCATACCCCACGCTCTGGCCGCCAACTACAAAAGTTTTTTGTGAGCTAACAGTTTGACCTGTTCTTCAAAAGGTGCACTAGCCACACAGCTCTTGCACCTTTTTTTTTTTTTTTGTAGCTAGACCGCTGATTGGAGAACAGTTCAAACCGTCAGGTCACAAAAAATTGTACTTTTAAAATGGGCAGCCGAAATATGGGATATTAGTATTTTATTGCTATATTAAAATGTTATAGTGCATCTTCATTAGAATGGATTAATTAAAGTCCATCTAAAATATTGTTTCCATTCCGGATCTGATTATACAAAATTCACAATCACTTTAATATACTTCATGATGTTGAAACATAAAAATTTAGTTTCAGTCAAAACTATAGTATCCTGATTTATGATTTATTTAGGATGTCTGCAGCACCATCTAGTGGCTTAAATGCAAATCTTCAGTTCAGAAATTTTCCCCTGTTAAACAGCCACCAATGGAACCTACTGTTCTGAAGAGATATATTAATACTGTAATCTATGCTGGGAATTTAAAGTATTTGGTTATGTTCCACAACAGGGGTGTCACACTATTTCTAATAAAAAGCACTCCTGGAATTTTTTTTGTTATCTTCCGTGGTCTGTAGAAATTTCAGTAATGGAATTAAATGAGATATTTCTAAAAAAACATACACAATTAATTCATTTAAAGAAATTAAACCAAATAAGCATTTATTAGACGATAAGTGCACCAAAACAACATCAAAATATATTTACTGGATCCTTTTACAGAAACTGGAGTTGAGTACACAGCATTCTGCACATGGGTAGAAATAAACGAGACTCTCATGTTCTGCAGTATTCAGAATTATCCAACCAAGTGCATTTGTTACTAAAAGAATCTTTAGTAGTCAAATTAAAGGAACATTCAATTCAATTTTGAATTACTCATAAAAAACGAAACAAAACGAGCAAAAAAAAACAAACACCTTTGTAATATATGTTAATTAATGTCTCTCCTGTGATTTACCTCTGAAAACTGTGTGGGAGGGTTCAATACCCACAGAGAAGCTGGAGTGCGTCCTACAGGATCCAGATCCTAGACCCTGCAACATTCCTAACAAAGTTTGTTTGATCAGTGCAGAAATGTGTTTATATCCTTGGGCCACATTAGAGAAGAGAAGATAAATCATTCACAAGAGGCCCACTAAACTGCAAATCGGTGCAAAACTTTTTTTTTTTTTTTAAATATTTTTTATTGAGGTAAATATATAGACATCACTACAATCATAAGGTAAAGTACACTGCGAGCAAACATTACATAGTTTTCAGGGTTGTACAATCTCAATATGCATCTGACATGAAAGCAGAGTATCATAGTATCACAACTTAGTACATCCCCCTTGGTATCACAGGCACATTATACAGTGTTTAGGTAAATCTACCAAGTGAGATACATTATACTATATCAAGTTGAAATACAACTCTCTAAAAACAATATAGGGCAGGAGCCCTTGAAATGTAAGTAGCAATGCCTATTATACACACAAGATAACATATAACATAGTACCTCAGTTTTTCCTATTTCAACCGGTTTAACCTGACGTACATCCTCCACAAAGTACGAAGTCACTTATGGACTTCCCTTCCTTTTAATAGTATTCAGTCGGAGGAAGACTCCATAGGCCCCTATTTGACCTTCAATGAAATAAATCATTAACATATACTCTCCAGAGGTAAGCAGCAATAGAGGGAGTAAAAGGTATGAGCTTCAGGGGGAAGCACCCTGTAACAGGCTAAAAAAGCCCTATAGGAAGTATTGCGCTCGCCCCCTGTGGAGCAATTACAGGTCCATGGTAAGAAACTACATAAGTGGGCCATTATAAACATAAGAATAATAAGGATGGGCAGAGACTTCTCAAATCTGCCCTTAGAAATTGCCTTAGTGGGGGGGGAACTAACGTTGTGTGTGACCTGCTCCTTCTATATAGATATGTTCTCTGTGTGTATTATAAGAACTATAGAACTATATACATGTAATCAAATACCGGGGGTATAAGCAGATAACCAGGTATAAGTCAACCCTAGGGTACAAAAATTCAAAATTCCACTATTTCTGGAACATACTGTAAGCCCATCCCAAACTGTAAAATAGGCATAGGTCCCCCCTAGCTCAATAGTAATTAGTAATATTAGTAAGAGTCCCTTCATGGATCCGGGGGATAGGCCATGTGCTACCATCTATATTTACGGGAGGGAATATAGTTCCAAAATAATACATAGCATCAGAGGGTATAGGGAAGCTTGGAAAAGGTCTATGAACAGTGCACATATTGTTGCAATGTCACGCACCGTTAGAAACCTGTATAAATCTATTAAGATATAGAGTAGTGCATACGTATGTGCAACATTAATCTAAATACCATAGAAGGTATAACATAGCAAAGCAGCAATCCCTCATTACTTACTATATATATATATATATATACCCCCTTCTAAGTGCAAGTCTACTTTTGGACTTCTGTAGACATAAGAACATTCTTGTAAAATATATTAGACACAGGGCTATCATACAGTTAGGCAAAAGGAGGGAGAGAAACAGAATTAAAAAAAATAACAGGAATAAAGTCTTTTTTTTTTTTTCTTTTTTCTTTTTTTCATCAGATTAAACAGGCAGCCATAGATAAAAATGGACAGCTTGAGATTCTCAACCAACACCTGACCTACGGGAACAAAGGCAATGTAAAAAGAATGTTAGCTTACAGTCCTTGCATGGCGAGAGGGGGCAGGCAGGGTGGAAGATCCGGGAAGCAACAAGGCAGCCAAGATTGACTCGTTTTTGCATAGCAGTGACCCCAACTTGTTGGGCACTGCCAGCCAATGGTGCGCACTGTAAAGCTCCCGGTACTATCATAATTACTCTAGATGGGCATGAGCCACACTTTGGGGAGCCGGCCGCACTCCCCCCAGCGCCAACCCACAGCCCAATTTGAGCATATCCATCTGTACGGACCTGCAGAGTCCCGACAACTCCACCACCACGCACATTATCCTTGTGTGCTCTTGAGTCTGTTACCATCACAGCTGAGCCACATTTCTTAATGACCAAGTCAGCGGAAGTACTCCGCTCGCATATCTGCTCCTGAAGGTTCCCATCCTCCCGCTCCACCTCACCGGCAGTTGGCTGCAAACAGGTAGGTATGCAGGAAGGAGATCGTACCGGGGCAGTCCTTAGATTCAAAGCAGTGCCCGTTGCTCTCCCATCAGACCGCAAATCCTCTCTTGCTGCATTTACAGATGATATCATGTCATCTAATCTTTTGCAAAATACATTTTCAAACTCCTCCAAGTAGGTCTGCACCACAACAAGTAGCTCTGCCATAGCAAGTAATCTAAATCAGCTGCGTTGTAGATCACAACTCTCAGAGGGCTTCAGCACAAACCAGGCCCAGCGTGCACAATAGACTTTTGCTCTCCTCCACCTAGGGAATTCCCCCTCCGATTCACCAGATAGCTTTCAATCCGATAGCAGGTACACATAGAGTGTGTAAATCTCACTTTGGTAGGCTTAAGACTCAATAAATCAAGTAAAATTAATGTTGTTTCTCGGAGCTCCAGCACTATACGTCTGCTCTGTTTGAACGTTAGCTCCGCCCCCCGGTGCAAAACTTTTTAATGGACATTAAATATATTTTACAAGCTTAGTATTGAGGGTTTTCCCTGCATCTCTCTAGTCATAGGCGCCACACTATTGAAATATGGTTTCATTGCATCCCAGTGCTAATGTGTTTGCACATGTGCAGCAACTCTCCTTCAGATACCTACAGTCTAATCTAGGTTTCAAAATGGTGACCACCATAATTAGAGGGAGGAGCATGAAACATTTTTAGTGTTTAATGTCTTTTTAAAAAGTTTTAAAACCGTGCAGTGTTTAATTGCTGATATATACAATGCATATAAAAAATAAATGTAATGTCCCAGTAATTAAAAGTGTTTAATACACTATCTGTTCTTATTCCAACATTGTATAATATCCTGTATATGGTGTGATATTTGTACTGCAACAATCACATAAGTGCAGCTGGTGTCATTTGATTAAATAATTCTGCCTTAGCAAATCATGAAATCGTGTCTTTACTGCAATTTAAGGTAAACTATTTACAAATCAGTGAACAAGAGAGATGCTGGATAAAATACATGTGAATACAAAAGAATATAATGTAACAGTGATTACATCAGGAAAAGTTCATCTGAAATCCATTGTTTTTATTTAGTTTAATGCCTCTTAAATGTGTTACTTATTTACTGATTAAGTATAAATGATTGTTTAAATTATAATTAAGCTAATTAATTTCCTACCTCGTGCTTATCTCTTTAAATTAATTATGTTTAACTTAATCAGCAATCCCGAAGCGGTCTCTGTGGTGTTGAAAGCATCTTGGTTAAAGGGACTTTCTATTCTAAAAAATAAAAGGCATTATTTGATAAAGGGACAGTAAAGTCAAAACTGAACTTTGTGAATCAAATAGAATATGCAGTTTTAAACAACTTTCCAATTGTCTTCTGTTATCAAATTAGCTTCATTCTCTTGTATCCTTTGTGGGAAAAGCATACATAGTTAGGCTCAGGAGCTGCAATGCTCTACTGGTAACTAGCTGCTGATTTGTGGCTGCATTTATATGCCTTTAGTCATTGGCTCACCTAATCTGTTCAGCTAGCACCCAGTAGTGGATTGCTGCTAATACAGCAAAAGATACCAAGAGAATGAAGCAAATTTGATAACTGACGTAAATGCAAAGCCGCTTTTAACTGAATGCTCTATCTGAATCTGGGTGAGAAAAATTTTGAGTTTCATGTCCCTTTAAAATAATTTATTTGTAAACAAAAGTAATTTACTTAGTACTTAAAGGGCACTGAACTGCAATTTTAAGCAACTTTCTAATTTACTCCTATTATCAATTTTTCGTCGTTCTCTTGCTATCTTTATTTGAAAAAGAAGGCATCTATGCTTTTTTTAGTCTGGACAGCACTTTTTTATTGGTGGATGAATTTATCCACCAATCAGCAAGAACAACCCAGGTTGAAAATTTGATAATAGGAGTAAATTAGAAAGTTGCTTAAAATGTCATCCTCTATCTGAATCACAAAAGAAAAAATTTGGGTTCAGTGTCCCTTTAACTTCTTCCATATGAGGACACAGCTGCTGAGGAAATGAGAAGCAGGTACACATGGATATTCTACAGTCACTGGTCATATTCTTATCTGGAGCACAATGGGTGTTTGAGGAGTGTATTGATTTATAAATAACGTGTTCTAAATAAATAGATCATATTTGGCACTTTTACCAAAAACTCACTGGCATTTTGAGAAATCACACACACATTTTGGTGTTTTTTGAGAATTACATTGTAATGTAGGTGTCTCTGCAGAACCTTGCAAAGTGATATAAACAGCTTTTAAGCTAACATTTGCCTTTCTAAAATTCTTTTTGAGACATTGCAGCACTAACAAGCTCCCTAACCAGAGAATCTGGTCCATTATTTCTACACTAAAGTCTCCCAATATCTGAGACTAAAACAACTCTTTTTTTAATCTAATGACTTTGTCATTACTAATTAGATAAAATATACAATGATGATGATTTAATGCATATATATCATTTAATAAATAACTAAGGCATTAGTTAAAGTAAACTATTATCTATATAAGTATTGTTTCTTTCATTTTTTAGTTTAAAAAAATGAGTCACACACACACATATATATATATACAATATATATATATATATACAGTATATATATATATATATATATATATATATATATATATATATATATATATATACTGATAACTCAACACCTCACTGTAATTACTTTAGCTTACGTTTTGTTTTTTTGCTATTTTAATTCTTTAAAAAATACTCCCTTCAAAATGTTACATTAAACAAAATTTAAAAATGTTGCATTACACTTTCATTATTTATTTTGCATACTTTTCCTGTAATTAAATTGTGAGAATTGTAGTCTTTCCACTAACCCAGAGAGGCTGGAGTGCATCATGTGGAATGCAAAACGTTGACCCTCATTCATGCTGCAAAGTGATTGGTTGATATGAACAGGAACTAATTTCTGTTTGTCCCTAATTGGTTACAGCATTGGAAGTACGATTAACAATACCCAAGGGGCTTTTCAAGGGACGTATCATTTGACTGCAAAATAGTGTATATGTTTCTAGCTAAATTACAGTTTTAAATTTATTTTGTATGTAGATATTTTGCAATGAAGTAAATAATTTCTCAAGCATAAATTTAAAAAATGTCCCTTTAACACCA